>NW_013666231.1:198381-213938 GCF_000517525.1 Limulus polyphemus
CCCCTTCACAGAAGGTAATATTTAAAATATCACTTTCATAAAGACCCATATGCCCACAAGATGGCGCTGTCTATTGATAACATTACGTTACGCCACCTTGTTTTACAACCTATATAATTTTGTCGCAAACGCAAGGGTTGCACGTGCAGTTCGAAGGTGATCCTCAGAAAATGAGTAACGTTTACTGCACTTGAAATGATCAGCGCGCGCTTCACTTTGAGTAAAACTAATTAGTAGACACTGGAATCTACTCTGTACGTACTCTCGACCGCTTTAATCTTTACCGCTTGGACAATTCTGTAAGTTCAAAACGATGCAATTGCTTTTGTATTTTGTTGTTGTTGTTTTTCTGTTATGCAGTTTTATTGCAAAATCTATAACGGAATTTTGTGATAATAGCTTTGCCCTGTGATATAAAAGCTGGCTACATTTTCTTAGACTAACCCGCTCAAACCAGTTGTTCAGCTGTTGTATTTCAGTAGCATTATAACTCCTGAGCTTTTGATGTCACACATGCAACATCCCTTAGCGATAATAACTGAAAACTGGTTGCACACCAAAGTACAATCTTTAAAATCCTGATGACACATTGGAATATATGGTGTGAATGAAATCATTAATGTAAAACAGTTTTTTTAAAAAAAAGATAACTGACGATCATTACGCGAATAATAAAAAACACCAATACATCGAGTTTGGTGTACTTTGGTGACCTTGTATACTTGATAAACACTCACAAATTGTTACCTTAACGATATTTATTGGCAGTTGTTTTGTGTTTCAGTTTCTTCAGAACATGGATCAATCAGTAAAAGCAATTAATGCACACAGAAAAATGGTATTTTCCCGACTGGTGAACCGTAGAAGATTTGACAACGAAGAGTTAGAGTCCTTGTACCAGCGATACACCTTCAAGATCCAACAGTCCTCAATATTTAGTGTCCTGGCTCTGTTTATTTTCTTGACTGGAGTCTTAACCATTCTACACTTCGTCTATGTTAAAACTGCCACCGCTGCCAATCTGTATTTTCTGTTGCACTGTCTGTGTTTTGTCACACTTCTGACCTTCACCTGCACGAGATGGATTAAAGATTCATATCTTCTCGCTTTAAGCTACGTTATTTTATGTTTTTTCGTGACCTTCTGTATGGTCTCTCTACCTCTGGACCTTGGCACACGAGACACGTGGGGTAGAGGCTCTTGGGGTGCACGACATAGTGCGGCTGATGGGGTATGGGAGATACTTTATTGTTTATTCGTGTCTTATACTATGTTGCCTCTGAAAACAAGAATGTCAATGACTCTCGGGATCTTTCTACCAGTTATCCACACAGGCGTAGCGTCAAAGATGTCTCAAGAATTTCCCAGATTATTGATGCATCAGGTAAGCAAGTTCAAATATTTTGTCCATGGGTTAGAAAATATAATAAAGTACTATCAAACCGGATTTTGTTGTCGTGAATTTAGTGAATCGACATTTCTAACGCTTCTTCATTGTGTCACAGTTTTTATAGAGAGGTCGATATTTTTTGACAAAGCGACTGATCATGTGATTGAAGATTTAACTTACGAAGATACTTTAACACAAAGTGTGGTCTGAAACCATCCTTTATTTGCTAATATTCTAGATTGGTATATTTTCTCTCCATATCCCAATGACATTGTTCGATTGCATGTTGTGTAATTACCCTTACTTGACAAACACTGCATAGTATGCAAGATCTCTGTTGTAAACCCAGTTGGATTTTTTTCTCCGTATATGTATCTTAATTTTATTTGCAAAACTTTTAAAGACTACTACTTATACATCCTATGTGTCTGTATTTATTTTCAACTTTTAAGTAATAGATTTTGAAACGTGCGAACGACAGTTGGTTTTATCCTCTCCTCGATCCACAGGTAGGTGATATATGTATGACTGGGCACCTACCAAGAATAAATACGTATTTAAAATATAAAAAGGTTGATTATTACTAGCTTTTATCTAGATATATTTTGTATTTATGCTTTAAAATTCTTACTGTGTGATATTTGATTCATAATTTTAAAATATGTTTATGCGAAAGTAACAGGGAGTTATTTAAAAATCAACATAAAATACCGAGAGACATTTGAAGCGTGAAAACCACATAAAAATGCCACACGTCTTATTGTTTGTTTTCGGAAAATCACGCAAAACCACTTAAGGGCTATCTGTGTTAACCATGTCCAATTTTGAACTGATAGACTAGAAGGAAGGCAGGTAGTCAACAATATCCACCGTCAACTCTTGGCTATTCTAATCGAACAGAAGGATTTGACTGTCATTGTTATCGAACCCATGTGCCCAAAGTCATTATGAACGATTTGTTGTTTTCAACGGCTGAATGGGAAATCAGGAGCTCCATAACTTTTTAGCTTGAAGCTTCCAAGCTGAAAACTTCCCACCTAATTGTTTAATGAAATTTTAAAGAATTTTTTAATTTGTTATTCGAAAAAACAAACAAGAAAAAACAAACTCGATCATAAAAAACGTTCTATAGTCACAATAAATAAAATTTGCATTGAGAATAAGGCTTTATCCAGTATCAGAGAATCGTTAAAGAGAATATTTCTACACATACTAAGTGAAGCTCCTCCTGAGTTTATCAGATGGACCCCCGTCTGGGAACCACTTCTCTAAATAATGTTTGTTTGTAGTAAAGCACAAAGCTACACAATGAGCTATATGTGCTGTGACCACCACTGGTATAGAAAGTCGGTTATTAATGCTATAAGTCCACAGACTTGCCGCTGTGCCACAGGGGGGCCTGCAAATAATGTAAAAATGAATTTGATTTAAGTCTATTGTTGGTTAACGTTCTAATCGTAAAATTAAATCAAGATAGGAGTACTTTGAGTTCACTGTTTGATACAGTTGAACTATACTTCTAATTGTTAGATTCCGAAGATCTTAATAAAATATAAAAGGTTAATTTTTCAAAGTTTGTTTTGAATTTCGCGCAAAACTATACGAGGACTATCCGCGCTAGCTGTCACTAATTTATTAGTGAAAGACTAGAAGGAAGGGAGCTAGTCATCACCACCTACCACTAACTCTTAGGATACTATTTTACCAACGAACAGTAGGATTGACCATCACATTATAACGCCCCAACGGCTGAGAGGGCGATCATGTTTGGTAGGACGGCGATTCGAAATCGCGACCCGCAGATTGCGCGTCTAGCACTCTAACCACTAGTCCATGCCAAGCTATTTTTTAATAATATAAAGAATATCAATCAGCAACTCATCAGTTGAATTTGATTTATTTTATTGTATTCCCGCAGGCCTATTTTATATTATCCTACACTACAGCACAGGGCTGAAAGTTATTAAAGTCAAATCCGTCAGGAAAACTGGATATAACATGCTGGAAGAGTAATATTATATCAAAAGGTATGCATGCGACTTTAAAGTTTACACTTCTTTCGCATTACCGCTGACGTATGAGTATTTCTGTTCGTGGAACCTTGTGTACGAATTTTGATTAAATCTACTGAAGCAGTTAAAGTGTAAATGAAAGAAATGTGTATTCTGAAGATAAATCTAGTGAGGTAGTTAAGATGTAAATAAAAGAACTGTGTATTCTGAAGATAAATCTGGTGAGGTAGTTAACATGTAAATGAAAGAACTGTGTATTCAGAAGATAAATCTGGTGAAGTAGTTAAGATATAAATAAAAGAACTGTGTATTCTGAAGATAAATCTGGTGAGGTAGTTAACATGTAAATGAAAGAACTGTGTATTCAGAAGATAAATCTGGTGGGGTAGTTAAGATGTAAATAAAAGAACTGTGTATTCTGAAGATAAATCTGGTGAGGTAGTTAACATGTAAATGAAAGAACTGTGTATTCAGAAGATAAATCTGGTGGGGTAGTTAAGATGTAAATAAAAGAACTGTGTATTCTGATGATAAATCTGGTGAGGTAGTTAACATGTAAATGAAAGAACTGTGTATTCAGAAGATAAATTTGGTGAGGCAGTTAAGATGTAAATAAAAGAACTGTGTATTCTGAAGATAAACCTGGTGAGGTAGTTAAGATGTAAATGAAAGAACTGTGCATTCAGAAGATAAATCTGGTGAGGTAGTTAAGATATAAATAAAAGAAATGTGTATTCTGAAGATAAATCTAGTGGGGTAGTTAAGATGTAAATGAAAGAACTGTGTATTCAGAAGATAAATTTGGTGAAGTAGTTAAGATATAAATAAAAGAAATGTGTATTCTGAAGATAAATCTAGTGAGGTAGTTAAGATGTAAATAAGAGAACTGTGTATTCTGAATATAAATCTGGTGAGGTAGTTAAGATGTAAATGAAAGAACTGTGTATTCAGAAGATAAATCTAGTGAGGCAGTTAAGATGTAAATGAAAGAACTGTGCATTCAGAAGATAAATCTGGTGAGGTAGTTAAGGTGTAAATAAAAAAGCTGTGTATTCTGGGGATAAATCTCACGAAGTAGTTAAAGAACTGTGTATTCTGAAGATTGAGTTTTTCATCTGAACGAAGCAATGTACCAAAATGCAGCTGAACGTATGCGTATAAAACGAGGGAGAATTTTCTATAGAAACGTGTCGTGTTACCACTTGACACAAAGTCGTCTTCATTAAGAAACAGTAATTATAACGGAATACACTAATTAAATAAATTCAAATAACTTTAATATGAATTTTCACGTTTTCAAAACACCAAATAATTTCACAAAATAGCTATAGCTGCTCGAAAGGGTACATTTTTATATCTCCAAATATAAGTATTGTGTGATATGTCACAATTTAGAAGAAAACCAGTATTTATTAAACGAATTTAGCTTACAAAGGAGTAATTTTAGGTTAGTTGTATCATTTAATCTATGTTCTAATGTAACATGGTTAAAGCAGTGGCTAGTTTTTTTCTTACTTTATTGATGTCCCGGCATGGCCAGGTGGTTAGGGCGCTCGACTCGCAATCCACGAGTTGCGGGTTCGAATCTCCGTCCCACCAAACATGCTCGCCATTTCAGCCGTTGGGGCGTTGTAATGTGACGGTCAATCCCACTATTCGTTGGTAAAAGAGTAGCCCAAGAGATGGCGGTGGGTGGTGATGACTAGCTGCCTTCCCTCTAGTCTAAAACTGCTAAATTAGGGATGGCTAGCGCAGATAGCCCTCGTGTAGCTTTGCGCGAAATTTCAAACAAATCTTTATTGATATCTATACACGTTCTTCATGAAATAAGTGATACTTTCAAACATTATTCGGTTTAATGTAAACGTAACAAAAAAGCGTTGAAAGACGTTTGTTCATTTTTGTAACAATTGCTAATTCTCTAGAGAATTCTGGAAACCTCATTTTCGTGTGCGCGTCGTTTGATGTACAATGATGAAGAGTTAAGGCTTGACTTGTGGCTTGTTACATGGGAGTAGGCTACAGAAACGATAGTGTTTACCAGGACCCTAGGTATCGATCACGTTAAAAGCACATATTTTTATCCTGTGCGACATCACTGATTTTCGTCGTACGCTTTTTTATGTTTGAATATCGAAAATGCTCTGAAATAATGTATTTAAACGAGTGGAAAAAAAAGTAATTTTCTCTAGTAACACCCACTTACATACCAATACACACTACTGTGATGTCCACACCCTGTTTTAGATAATATTTAAATTCCACAACAATAGTCTTGTTTTATGATACCGAATAATAAAAAAGAAAGTTATATTAGCATTTAGTATTTCTTGTTTTGCATAACATTTTATATATCATCTTATCCATCGCTTCCATTAAGAACTGGATAACGTAGGAATATATTTGTTGCTATATTTGAAGTAGTTTACAGTTATGATAGTCACTTATACATTATAAAGCAAGTTAGTTATACAAAAGCAGTATGCCACTATAGCTTATTTGAAATATATACTATATACTACATCAGTTTTTTTTTTTGATTTCAACGTAATATTTACGTTCTGCATTATGTTCATCAGAAAATAATTATTTATACACACGTGCTTGCATAATAAAACATGTCCATTAAATATTACAGCCAACGTTTTCTTTACGAAGTAATTACTCTCTTTTTAGTAAAAACTGTAATACTTAAATGCTTTATATTTTATTTGGAAACATAAGATATTTCATTTTGCTCCACAAATATCGTAAATATATCCGTAGCTAATGAGTTATTTAATAAAATGTTCTAACCTTTCACTATAATGACTGACTTTCTCAGCAGTGCCAGTGTCCGAAATATATATCTGTTGAACATTTTCATTCTGGCTCATTACTGCCTGCTTATGCTTTTAAAAAACGTCATGATGTAACTCAAACAAGAATAGAAGAAGAAAACCGTTAAAGGAATGCCATTACCAAACTTGATTGTGTTCACGCATTTTGAGCCACGAACAAACAGGCGTTTGCACATAGAAAACAACAAAGACAGAACCTATAATCATCGGTTTTCTATCCGCGGGAACTCACTGTGTAAACATTATAGAAAGTAAATGTTAAAAACTACGTTTTACTGGAAGGATTGCACTAGACATACTCGGAAATTTTTATCACCACCATAACATAGATACATAAACAAATTAAGATTAATGTATAAAAGTATATCGTATACTATCATTTAGGCCTAAAAAGAGTAACTCATCAGCTAGCGCTAGAGCAGAGGTTGGCAAAAGTCTGTTTGAAATACTATAGTTGTATATAGTAACACCCAGTTTCACGGTGTTAAACTCCCAATCGCACTCTTTAGGCCTAAAAATACTGTAACAGCTCTTAGGTCTCAGAAGTTTTCATTCTTCGCCAGTTTAGGCTTTTGATACCATAAATTATTTTAAGTACTGCATACAAATATAATTTCAAACAGTTTTGACTGTCATCAAGGGCCCTACTAGTCACAGATAAGTTTTTTTTTGTTTGTTGTTAATCTCAAAGCTACACAGTGGCTTAGCCGTACTGTGCCCCCTGCGAGTATCGAAATCCTATTTTTAGCGTTATATACCCTCAAACTTACTTAAAGTTTCATCGATAGGATCCACACAGAACGTCATAATACTATATTATAATTTCTAACAAAATTCTCCCTAAACATCATTTTTAGAAATACCGATAACATAAATTGCTGTTGTAATCACCTCATTAAATCCATATATTATTATGTAGGCCCATATTTAGTACAAATACGTTAAAATACATATCCAGGAAAATATATATTTGCAAATATTCAGCAAAAATATGAGATTTATAACAAATGGTTTGAGTTCTGTTCATAATACGTAGGAGATGGTGAGGTAAGACGGCCACCTTAACTGTGAATGCAGTTTTCACCAATTAAGATAAATTTCGTGATGAAGCAAAAGGTTTTAAAATAAAACATATTTTGCTATAAACGCCATTTATATTTAAAACAAAGACTGGACATAGACTTTTTTTTATATTGAAAAAATGCACTTCTTGTGGTTGGGGTCCGTTTTATCTATAAGGATAAATAAAACTGATTCCAGGATGGGGTAAATTGACCTTCATCTAACTCAGTACAAATGCCACTTATTTAAGTCACTTGAGCATCACTTAAGAGCTCCAACCAGGAATCAGGAATGATGTGTGCCATGCGCAAGTTATCTAGGAAAATGGCGCAAATTCACATGAGAACTATTGTGGGGCAATGACGTACGTTGGTGCCGAAGCCTATAGTAGAAATATACGTTGTAGGTGTGAGATAAGACGGTCCCGCAGGGATGGGGAGTCGTACCATAAGCCACTCATCGAAAGCAATCAATCGCACGTTATGAAAAAACTCAGTGAACTTGAACTATGTTTCTTTACAGCATATTCGACTATCTATGCTTAATCATCGTTTTAAATTAACAAAATGAAAGTTCTTAGACAGAAGTTATTTAAAAACAAAAAATTAAGTCGCAATTTAATCATTCACATTTGCGTGTGTTCGGTTTGGTTTGATTTGAATTTCGCGAAAAGCTACACGAGGGCTGTCTGCGCTAGCCGTCCCTAATTTAGCAGTGTAAGACTAGAGGGAAGGCCGCTAGTCAGCACCACCCACCGCCAATTATTGGGCTACTCTTTTACCAACGAATAGTGGAATTGACCGTAACATTATAACGCTCCCACGGCTGAAAGGGCGAGCATGTTTAGTGTGACGGGGATTCGAACCCACGACCCTCAGATTGCGAATCGAGCTCCCTAACCACCTGGCCATGCCGGGCCGTCTGTTCGGTAGAGTGAGCAGTACTTGCATATATTTAACTCCGATGGAAACACCATAACTGATGATATAAGAGATGGCATTTTTATCGAAGGGGCCGTCTTACATCAATTTTTCCTATAGGATGAATTATATTGCTCGTATTCAACCAATTAGAAAAACTTCATTCGGAAGGGCTTACTACACGCTAGCTGAATTGTCTTTCAGGAATTATTGGCGTCGCATATATTTTCTATTCAAATTATGAACAATAAAGTGTCTCATATCTCTAAATTTTTTTCAGTGTACAAAATAATTTATTTTATATTGAACTGAACTTATATAGGATATATCTGGAAAAAAGAATACTGAAAATAATTTAACTACTGAGATATTCATCACGCGCGCAGTATTCCAGAATTATTTTCTCTATTTGTCGTCAGCGTTCGTCACGAGGGACGTTTCATATGATATCACACTATTTGCAGAAATACAGTTAACGTTTGCGTAAATTGCTATCGTAATCACCAGGTAGAACATAAATATCACTGCATAGGACTCGTACATTACTATACAATCAAAAATAACAGAAAACAAATCATTAGCAGTATAACTTTGATACTTCAGAACTTATAGAACAACAAACAGATTGAGCAATATAAAAATGTATACTAATTTAAAAAGTGTTTCTAACTCATTTTATCACGAAGCAGATTAAATTACAGAAGCTGGATCTAGAACATATAAAGAATAAAATCTGGTTATTAAATAAATAGGTTTAAAACTGATGTTAAAATGTGGATCTAGAACATATAAAGAATAAAATCTGGTTATTAAATGAATAGGTTTAAAACTGATGTTAAATGTTATACCGGCGTTCTTTGCTCAAAACCGTAACTTCTATTATGTTATTTTGACATTCACGTCACTGGATCCAAATTTGGCGACTTAAAAAATATTTTGATTAATCTGAAGCAATGTATACATATTTGTATACAATGTCCTGCTAAAAGTCTAAAACCAATATCTTAAACGGCCTGGTTATGGTGCTCGACTCTCAATCTGCGGGTTGCAGAGTCTAAACACATCGTCGAACATTCAATGCTCTTTTAGACATGTGGGGGGTTATAATGTAACGATCAATCCCCCTATTCGTGGGTAAAGAGTAGACTGAGAGTTGGCGGAGGGTGGTGTTGGTTAACTGCTTTCCCTTTAGTCTATCATTTCAAAATTAAAAACGGTTAACGCAAATAGTTCTCGAGTAGTTCTTCGCGAAATTCAAAAAAGCATATCTTCATTTAAGTTTAAGTACGGAACAATGGAAACTCTTAAAAACTAAAAAAAATTAATTCCTTAGGTTAGACATGTATGATGATTTCAAAAATTTTATTTCCATTTAAAACTTTCTAGCTTTTATCAAAAACAAACTTCAAATTTTTAAACATTTACAAATGGCATGAAAGTAAGGAAACATAGTTTTACATAAATGTTACACAGATTTAAGAAACAGATATTGTAAATATGTAGCAGAGTTGTAAATTATGCACATATTATGATGTGCAAGTGCCTTTTGGCAAAACTAGGCTTATCGCGCTACAAGGTTATCGATTCGTGCAATCGTTTGGTATATTGTCGTAATTATCTTTTGCAAAACAAGCAATTTTCTTTGTGGAAGCGGAAGTTGTCTGAGATGATTTACACCAAATTCATTAAAACTGTCCACCAAGCGTAATGTAGATTATGCTAGGATAAATTTATATTCTCAATTAATGCGTTGCATCACGATTTTTGTTAAGCACCGCATCTTATACACGATAAAAATTTGTTCCTGGTATCTGTTTAGTGAATCTATAAATACTTTGAAAATAGCAAGAAACAAAAAAAGAACCGTTTAATGTTGAAAATATGATAAAAGGTAACGCATTAAAAATAAGATAATTTAACAACTGGTGTATATTAAGATAAAAGGCCATCCCGGAAACAATATCACTTTGATTGAGTGATAAACCCGGTGCTTTGTTGGAAATTTCCAAATTAGACAGAAATTTCAAAAAGATCTTCACGTGTTAAAGAATTTTAAAAACATAACATGTGAAAGTAATCCAGCACTCTAACTGACCTGTATTACGTTGTTTTTTTCCTTTACCTCCAGGTTTCCTATTGGCCATTTGTTTGTTTGATGTTAAGCGCAGAGCTGCACAACGTAATTTGATATTCATTGTTTAAAATCATTTACCAATAGTTACGTTTTGTAATCTTTTGTTTCACGTAACAGTCTTTTCACAAGATAAACTTACTCGGAATATCGCTCGGGCTTTTCACTCTCGGATATATTAAAAAACTATGTTTGGACTAACTTGGTGTGGCAGTTTAAACTGAAAGACCAAAGTTGAAATTACTATAAGTAATAGTATTTTGAATTAAAACAAAAATACAAACAAATTTACCTTCGCTAAATAAAATATATAATAGTAAATTGATATAACAACCAAAAAATAAAAGTAATGTTATCTAATATTATCATGTTTAACATGCATAATTTACTGTCAAAGGGTTGTTTACGTTAGAGATAGTGAGTACTTTCATAAATAGTTTAAAATCATTGTTTATTTCCAGTTTTCATAATAAAAAAAAATTTAGTGGGTGAAACATGATTTACAGCACAACTTTGTTGCTTGTTTGTTGAATTTGGCGCAAAGCTATTCGAGGGTTATCTGCGCTAGCCGTCCCTAATTTTGAAGTGACAGGATAGAGGGTAGACAGTTAGTCTTAATCATCTACCGCCATCTGTTAGGCTACTCTTTTACCAACGAATAATGGAATTAGTCGTCACATTGTAACGACTCCACGGCTGAAAGAACGAGCATGTTCAGTGACGAGATTCGAACTCGAGACCCGGAGAAGTCCTAACCACTAGGTCATGCCAGGCCTAACAATTTTATTGAAAACAGTAAATAAATGCATTTACAAAGTTTACCGGATCTACTTCACTGCATGATAATACATGTTCTTTGCCTGGAGGCGAATCACCCAAACGATGTAGATTTACTTATACTGTAACGCAATGCTATTTAAACCGTTGTGATGACGATAAAGAATTTAGATATTTTAAAGCTTCTATATGAAGGAAGATTTAAAAGTTCATGGGAAGTCAAAGCGCTAACATAAAGGATTACAACATGCAGAAAACAATACTGGGGTAACAATAACAATATGGATAATAATAATAATAATACGAAACAAACCAAAATTATGCGAGAAACAGGGAAAACAAGAGGATCCAGATCTGCCATGATATTGGCATGCTCTAAGAATTCATGTCAATATGGTGAGAACTGATCTAATAAGATCCATTCTAGACTGTTATAATTTCCTAACTTTAAACCGTTAATAAAACAACCTTTGCCCGGATCAAACGAACATTGCTGTTCTCTTTGTATAATTTTATTAATATTGTTTTATCCAGCAGTACTGAATAATATGTATGCGTCAAGCGGTCTGTAGTGTTTAGGCTGGCCTTTCTTATTCAAACATTCACAAAAATAAGACAATTTGCTTAGCTTGCATGAGATAATTCAGGAATGATCGATCTGTTATTTGATAAGTCTTTGGCAGACATGTCGCAAATATCAATCTGATAGAAGATTTTTTTTTCATAATGTGCACGCAGATCATTTGGAAGGAATGATCTTAACTAACGTCAGATCTAGAACAGTCACTTGCTCTGCTATAACTTGTAGATGAAAGTCACTACAACTGGCAACGGAGGATGTTACCACAATGAATTAATGTTTAATTAAGCCTAATCAAAATACAATAAAAATGTTTAAATGTTCAAAAATAATAAAGACAAGAAACAAAGATATTTAACCAACCACTTAGTAAAGTCTAGCAAACAACTTGTTGGGGACTCAAAAATGTGGTGTGCAATGCTTCTTGGGAAGTTTATCCTGCATAGAAAAGAATTCGTGACGTGAGTGAAATCAAGAGATATTTATAATGTTAAAAATTCCCTTAGATGTTTATTTGTTTTTTATATTAACGCTAGCCCTTGCTAATTTTGAACTGATAGACTACAGGGAAGGCAGTTAGTTAACAGCACCCACTACCAAGTTCTGGGCTATTCAAGTCGAATAGTAGGACTTATAACGCACCACTGTCTCAAATTGCGGAGCGTGATTAATTTACGCTAAAAGTAGTCTAAGCATGGTCCCTTGGATTCACAGTCCGACAGGCTAACAACTAGATCACACCCTGCATATTTCCCATCGAAGTGTCTATAATATTACAACGAATCAGTTCCACATCTTTCACGTAAATGTAAAAGAAATGCGTAAAATTAGTTTTTATATTTTTTGTATATATTTTTATGAGAAACGTTAAAAGCTGTCGTAAAGGAAATTAATAATTAATGGGATTCCATAACTGGAGCTTTCTTAATGACAGTAAATTTTGCCGAACTTTTGTATAATTTTATCTTTTCTTTTACAAGAAAAGACGTGTTAGAAACAACATTTTATCCATCAGAAGTAACGTAGTTCAGAAACTCTGAAATGGTGATTTTTCGATAATAAAGTGTATTTGAAGCTTGAAATCAAATATGTAAATTCTTAAGAGCTTGAATACTGTAGAATTAAAACAAAACGAAAAATCTGAAGACGACGTCGTTAAGGTGTTTGTTCTTCGATCATTTGATAGGGGAAAATGTAAAATACCTATTTTCCAAACTGCCGATTATTTTGATCTAGATATACAAGCAGACCATTTAAATATTTTCGATCTGTGGTGTTCTCTAATACAACAAACCGAACATTTTTACCGTTTATCATTATAAAAATCAATTGAAAGGCCTTCTTTTTTTTTTGCAACTGACGATTAATTTAAGCTACATACATATGTTGTTACATACGTGAACTTTTAAATAGCTTGAAAAAGTGATGACGAATTATGTTCTCAACTGCAACTGTAAGTTACTGTTAAAACTGGGGCGAAGAACAATTGAAAAAACACCATACTGAGCGAGGAATCCCATTATTCATTGTTTTGTTAAATTGCTGTGTATGGATTTGATGGCAACTTGGAGAACTCTGTGATATATAATTGGGTTACCTCAACTATAAAGAACTCTGGGGGTGGTGTCATTGTGTAAGCCAATTGATCTGAAATCAGTCCACTGGTTCTAGTTAAGGGAGCCATGATAATACGCCTTATCATGCTAAATGCTGTGTTTAGCATTAATTTGAGAGAAATAACATCTAGATGTCTAAGTTGATTTCATTTGAACAACTCTTGGTGCTGTGGAGTGTGGGGTATAGAATACAGCCCTGATGTGTTGTGGAATCCAACTTTAAGAATAGAATACAATTCGAGGTGCTGTGGAGTCTAGCCTGAAGAATGGAATACAATCCTGAGGTGCCATGGAGTATCCCCAGAGGAATAGATACAACCCTGAGGTACTAGTGTATCGCCTACAGAATAAAATACAACCCTATGTGCTGTGAAGTATCGCCCTGGGAATAAAATACAAACCTGATGTACTGTAGAGTTCCGCTAGAGAAATATAATAGAATCCTGAGGTGTTCTTGAGTCTCGCCTGAGAAATGGAATAAATGGCTTTTAAAATCTCATTACTCTTAGAGCTCTTTGCAAGTGGAATAACGGTCTATTCCATCACACGAGTATCAACAGTTGTTGGCAAATGTAATAACGGAATCCAGGCTGCAATTAACGTCCAAGGTGGGTCACTCTATAAAGTGGAACTCGAGGGGTGAGGCGCAACAGCTCCCTTCTTAAGATTTGTTTTTTCAGTATTTTGATAACATAGTGCATACGTCGTAATGTCATATTTTTTTACATTCGTTCTTGAACAATTTTTTACATATTTAATAAGACCGGTATGTAATTCCCACTAATTGACCATTTTAATTATTACATTCTGCTGCTTGTAAACGTTAACTTGTCACAGTCAACTGGTTTCTATGAAGTGCAATAGTATTTGTTTTTTACGCATGACTCTTGTATTGTTCTATCAACTGCTGTGTAGCTTCATTTAACACGTATATACAGACATGTTTAATTTAAGGTTTTATGTGGGATTACAAGATCTTATATTTATTTCTCTAAGTACTACAGATTTAAAACCTGATGTAAAATTCTCACGTATATTTTCGTTATCGTATTAACTTCTTATGTAGTAATCCGTCACATATATACTTTCCAAATATACCCGGTGTTCAGTGTTTACTTTAATATACGATCACACAATCCTGCCTTTCCACATAAAATAAAATACCTTCAATACAATTTCAACTAGTTGGTTTATTTATATGGGATTAAAATTACAGGTTCAAGGAAAAAAGAAAAAAAAACACACGCAAATCACTCAAGCTTGTTGAAATGGCACTTACGAAAATAAATATTTTTTTATTTGCCATGAGCTGTAAGTGTATTGATGTAATCATAAAACCTTTTTGTTTATATTAGTTAATCTACGGATATTTCAGTAGCTTACGATCTGTTAAATAAAAAAAGTTTTTGTTATGATCCTGTAATCATTATACAGACCTAAATCAAATGTGAGAAGTATTTGTGGTATTAGTTTTACAAAATATTAGATTATATCAAGTACTAACACATATAGCATTATTTAGGTCTTGCATAAAAAGCCTTTTGTTAGTCATCTAAAAATTCTCAATTGTTTGTTTAGAAAGCTTAATATTTACATCACGCCACGATCTCAATATGTCGATGAATTCGGTTTGTTTGTAATTAAGCACAAAGTTACACAATGGGTTATATGTGCTCCGCCCACCACGGGTATCGAAACCCGGTTTTTAGCGTTGTAAGTCCGCAGATATACCGCTGTGCCACTGGGGGGGGGGGATATTGATGAAATTAAGAATAGTGAAACCTCTACTTATCACTTTTTCGTGATGATATCTCGTTGAAGATATTAGAAATATTGGTCAACCTAAGCAGACTTTATAAAATATTCGCATCAACATAAATAACACAGGCCTGCGACGGTTTTATTGTCTTGAAATTATTACACGTTCTGCAGTAATTCCTGTACGCTGAATCCGAAAATGATATCCATTTTTCTCCATCACATACAGATTTTTCACCAAACGTCATAACGTAATACCTAAAAGAAAAACCACAACACGTAGTTTTAAGACTAAAAGGCGTAGATTTCACAAAAAAATCAGGATGAATGAGGATGCATATTCGTTTGACATCAACGTTCTTCAGTTTGTTTGTATTTTGTTAGCAAATATAGTAATAAAAATGTTTCATTGTGGAAAACAAAACAATAATTTGATCTAAGTCAGAGTTATTTTTCTTTCTATTTGTAAAA
>NW_013666231.1:214900-217915 GCF_000517525.1 Limulus polyphemus
AAAATGAATATTACTTTCGAAGTCTATGTAGCTGAATTATGGAAAATCCGTTATTTCAATCAAAACAAGTTTTATGAAGTTTAAATTCGCAGGCCTGTGTAATTTTAGTGTGATGATATCTCATTGATGATATTAGAAATATTGGCCAATTTAAGCAATGTTAGCATCAGCATAAATAATTTTATTTTTTAGATTTTGATAAACTTTTCACATTTTCAAGCAGTGTCGCTACATGTCTCAATCCCATCGGATGTACTGTGTTAATTTCTTACTCGTCGCGTGTATAAAAAGTATACATATATATATACGACCCCTGACCGTAGAAACTCGCTTCGCACTTTGTGGTCGAAGGTGCGCTATAAAAATAATAGTCAAATCCCATTATTAAATTAAAGTAGCTCAAAAGTTGGCGGTGGGTGATGTTGAATAGTTGTCTTCCTTCTAGTCCTTTAGTTCAAAAATAGAGATAGCTATGCGCAAATAGCCTTTTGTTTAGGTTTGATCGAAGATTTTATAACAAACCGTTTTCTGTTCTATTAAGAGCCTGATTTCTATATAATGCTGCTGGTATTGTGAAGACTAGAAGCGGGACTGTCTATGGAGTAAATTATGGAGTATAAATAATGCCTGAACGTTTCGAGAGGCTGCAGTTTAAAAATAAACATTAACAAACTCACTTGTTTTCTCAGATGACTTAACATGCGTTCTCTCTATCTCACACTACTTTGTCAATGTTAGCCAAACACTGAACCTCTGAATAAACTGTGAGTTAAATGATGTTTGTTCCAATCAGAATCTGATTTAAAAATAAATTTTTATTGTTTTTATCGTACTTCGGAATGCCATGTTAGGTTTGGTCACTAATGCGGTCTTAGTCTAAATCTGCTGTTTAGTTTGTTTTTTCCCGGTTTGCTAGCTTCCACAAGTGCGCACAGGAGGTCTTTCAGTAATTCTTTTCGCCCACTTAAAATAGCATTCCAGTATTGCGATTTAGACAAAGAAACTAATTGGAAAGGATCCAGTTTTATTTTCTGTCGTTCTGGACGCACTACAACAGCTTGAAATATAGTCAATACCACAAATGGTGTATGTTAAGTTTTCCTCGCACGCCAACCCTATCGAAAAGAGAAAAACTTTATTTCAGGCCAGCATTGCAACTAAATATTATAAAAACTTAATATACTCTTGTGAACAGAAAATATCCCTCCAAAATTTGATGAGGAAACAACGTGTGTATGGATTGTTTGTTGTTAAGCGCAAAGCTACACAATGGGCTATCTGTTTTGTGCTCACCACGGGTATCGAAACCTGGTTTTTAGCGTTATAAGCCTAAAGACTTTCCGTTCAGCACTGGGGCATGTTTATATGGAATATTCCATTTACGAGTATTTGATAAACTGATACGTATGAACGGAGCATAATATCAGATGTTTAGCATGATCTCCACGATGATGTTTCGGCAAAATGTTTTCTTTGACTATAATTACTGTAGTTTAATACGATGTATAGCTCAGTTCGTGATATCTGTCTTGGCATACATAATGACAGTTCGTGATATCTGTTTTCACATTTGTAATGATATCCTCCAATTCTAGTCAAGTAGGATTCGGAATTAGTTACTGTTTTATGGCTATCTTTACGATATAATTTTTTGAACTATTTCAGAAGTAAGGAAATCACTTTTATGCACGAATTTTTTATCAATCAATGTTTAACTGTGTTCACTGAAAGTGTAAAACAAACATTCCGAGAATCATCCACGGGCAAGTTGATTCAAAACGGTTTAGGAATAAATGTGCTTGGACTGTAGCTCCAAAGTTCGATAACAGTATCAAATTGAAGCCTCAAATTCAGATTTTCACAGACAAGTGACTACGAAACTTATTATGTAAATAGAAAAAATGGAAGTGAAGTTTCCTTTTCATATGTAAGCACAAATGTGAATGTTGGGTGAGTTCTAAATGAAAGCATACCTACATTTCTCAACAAGTTCGCTGGTGATTAATGCAGAAGTTTGGATTCATAGGACATCACTATTCGTAACATCTTTATGATTCATACATTCATAAAATTTTAAAGGGACAAAAATGAGCTTATTAACCCATCAAGGATGTCTCTTCCAGCTTCTAACTATAACAACCCCTTACTACTCATGTATTCATCCAATCTTTCTTGAACTCAGTTAAATTTTCTGCCTCCACCACCCTTGAAAGCAGCTCATTCCAAAAGCCAATCACCATGTTTGAAGGATAATACTATCTAAACTACAGACGGCTCTTACACCGCCAAAATTTGAATTTATGACTCCTTGTCCTATTGTTTTCACTGCTAAACAAAAAAATTGATGGATCTATATTACCAATAAATTTAATGATCTTAATCACCTCAATCAAATCTCCCTTGACCCTTCTCCTCTCCAGAGAAAACAAGTTTAGATATTTTAGTCGCTGCTCATAGGACAATCCCACCATCCCAGGTATTATCCTAGTGGGGCTTCTCTGAACCTTCTCCAACAATTCAATGTCCTTCTTGAGGAAGGGAGCCCAGAACTGTACACAGTACTCTAATTGAGGCCTTACAAGTGATCTATACAGTGAAATAGTAATATCCTTTATATTGTATTCAATGTTTCTATAGATGCTACTCAAAATCCTGTTAGCTCTATTGCTAACTACAATACACTGTTTAGATGACTTAAGTGATTTTTCGATCACAACAACAAGATATTTTTCTTCAACCGCACTATTTAATGTATTCCCATTTAAATTGTAACAATAATTTGAACTGTGAAAACCTATATGCATCACCTTACATTTTGGGTATTTAAACATCATCCACTACGTATTTGCTCAATGCATCAAATGATCTAAATCACCCTGTAAGTCTGCAGCATCTTTGATACAGTTAGCAACCCCAAAAATCTTAATCTCATCTTCAAACTTCAAAATTCTTTTAGTCATTGTCATGATATAAAAGACTTTTTATTTTTGTATATTATTGATTAATTTGTTTTTG
>NW_013666231.1:218472-219869 GCF_000517525.1 Limulus polyphemus
ACGTTAATATGTATAGTAAGACAAACAGAACAAAAGGAGATAAAGAAGAAGAATTATTCCGTCAAAGCGTGGTTCTAAAGTAATTGAATCAGCCTGAGTGCACTTTGACAAAAGAAATAGAGGATATTTTGAAGAAAGAAGACCAAACAATTACGGTAACTACCGCCACAATTGTAAGTGAATCACACACAGAATACTAGAACAATAGTAATAGAGAAGATAGTTTGGCTTGTCAACTGGAATTCTAAAGTGGTTTTAAAAACGCTTTATATTCTTACAACACCGACGAAAGATAAACAATTTTATTAGTAAGAAGTATCACTTTGCTTTCAAGTTTTAGAGTTTAACATGGTATCTTTTCTCAGTGTTGTGTTTTTTACCAGTTATACCTATAGACTTTAAATAATTCTGGTTAAACTATAACGATGGTGTTTATAATTCTAGTTTTAATGTAGTGTGTTTTGTGTTGTTGTACTCATTCTTCAGAATAATAATGGATCTTAGCTTACTTTATAATGTCGCATATTATTGTACTCATTCTTCAGAATAATAATTGTTCTTAGCTTACTTTATAATGTCGCATATTATTGTACTCGCTCTTCAGAATAATAACGGATCTTAGCTTACTTTATAATGTCGCATATTATTGTATTCATTCTTCAGAATAATAATTGTTCTTAGCTTACTTTATAATGTAGCATATTATTGTACTCATTCTTCAGAATAATAATTGTTTACAATAATATGCGACATTATAAAGTAAGCTAAGAACAATTATTATTCTGAAGAGCGAGTACAATAATATGCGACATTATAAAGTAAGCTAAGCTCATTCTTCAGAATAATAATTGTTCTTAGCTTACTTTATAATGTCGCATATTATTGTACTCACTCTTCAGAATAATAATTGTTCTTAGCTTACTTTATAATGTCGCATATTATTGTACTCATTCTTCAGAATAATAATTGTTCTTAGCTTACTTAAAAATGAATGTTTTTTTAGCGTATTTCATAGTGGTGGTTGTTTCTTTCATTCTACGCAATAGTGAATGTTTTCTTATCACACTATATAGTGGTGTTTGTTGTTTCGCTCATTCTACGCAATAGTGAATGTTTTCTTATCACACTATATAGTGGTGTTTGTTGTTTCGCTCATTCTACGCAATAGTGAATGTTTTCTTATCACACTATATGGTGGTTTTTGTTGTTTCGCCCATTCTACAGAATAGTGAATGTCCTCTTATCACACTATATAGTGGTGTTTGCTGTTTCGCTCATTCTACAGAATAGTGAATGTTTTCTTATCACACTATACAGTGGTGTTTATTGTTTCGCTCATTCTACGCAATAGTGAATGTTTTCTTATCACACTATATAGTGGTGTTTGTTGTTTCGCT
>NW_013666231.1:220869-250006 GCF_000517525.1 Limulus polyphemus
GTTTGTTGTTTCGCTCATTCTACGCAATAGTGAATGTTTTCTTATCACACTATATAGTGGTGTTTGTTGTTTCGCTCATTCTACACAATAGTGAATGTTTTCCTGTCACACTATACAGTGGTCTTTGTTGTTACGCTCATTTTGCAGAATAATAAGTATTGTTCTAATCTCACTCTGAAGTTTAGTTTCTTGTTATGTCTTGCTCAAAATTATTGAAGTAGTTTGAGTTCAAATAATCTATTCGTCTTAGCATATATGAAAACAATTGTTAAGATATAGTGAATCGTTTATTGTGTGGTGTGTGTTTCCATGATCTGCATTAGTGGCTATGCTAACGTCATAGACATCTTCGCTATAATGGTTCCTAATGGTTATGACACATCCCGAGGCAACGATTTCCACATTAGCTATATGACATTAATGTAATAAACTTCCTGTAATACACGAATTTAATGTTTACTTTTCAATAATTTATAAGCTAAAGGCGATTTCTCGGATGTTGTGTTATTATTGAGTGTCCTAAAAGTCGTTACGACTTTAATATATATATATACTTTTAATTAAATCTTCTGCTGGAGAACGTTATTAATTTTACAATTTTCCAGTTACTTCTAATGAAAAGATCATCGTTTCAAGGTGGTATTTAATTATTAATGTTTTAAAGGGCGAACTTGAAGAAGCACACTTTATGGTTGATCATTAAAGCAGCCTTAAAATAACATTCAATTACTGGAACAGATCCTTTAATGACGTATCATATTTTGTAGCTGTAAATAATGATTTTGTTGATGTGTTTTTTGGCTAAAATATCTATTGTCTACATAGAATATCTCATTACTATAGAAATGTGTTGAAAACAATCAAGGTAGGAAGCGTAGCAACTGCCCCCGCAGACTTTGCGTGTGCGGGGGGTGGGGGTGCACTAAATAGGAGCCCATAGTGCTATAATAAATCGAATATAAGGGGTCTCGATGAGAAGGCTCGCAGGGGCCCACACATTCTATGCTATGCCTCTGATCAAAGTTTATATAATAATACATCTTTCCAAATTCGGTTGGGTTGGGCCTTGCTTAGTGAGAGGCTGCGAATCTTAAGACTCGTGTTTCGAGTTTGTGATACGTCATTGAACACTTTATGCGCTTTAGCTACGGGTGACAGGTAATCTCACTGTTGGGTCAAGAGTATTATTGTAGGTGGCGAGTGCTGCTGACTAGTTGTACTCGTTCCATTCAGCAGTACTTAATTAGAAATGGTTGTTCCTGAACCATGTATTTCATAAAGTACCGTTCAGGTTGAAAATACTATTTGTCTAGCATTGTATACCGTAGAGCTCAAAAACCGAGCACCTAACGTAGCGTACAGTTCCAGAAGTTATGAAGCTTTTTCTTATTTTTGTTTTGAGTTCTTATGGTTTAGAATTTTCCTTTGGTTACAAAAACTAATTTTAAGCCTTTATTCCGAGAGTATCAACGTCAGGCCTATGCAAAGATAGAGCAGAAAATAAGCCAAATACGATAATTATATAATTTAAAAGTCTTTCAAATAATTCACTAAATTTGCTAAACTTAAGAGATCAGCAGTTGAACTCACGCGTTTTCTTTTATTTCCAATTTGTTTTATTTGTTTCAATTTTTGTCTTCTATTTTGCTAGCTCTCTTGTTGTTAGACTTTCGCGAAGAAGTCTCCTGAATCTTCTATTCTGAAAGAATACTTGATTCAAAGAGCTAGGACGTCCATTTACAGTCACAGCCTCGACCATGTTAGATATATCACCATATTACTATTCCTGCACATTGTTTGTTTACTTAAATTCTTAGTTAAAAAGCTGAAATGCAAAAAAATCCCCCCAAAATCTTTGAGTTTGTTTTATTTTAAAAGAAAAATTCGGTTCATGAACTAACATTTCTTTCTTCCAATCCATAACTCAATTTTACACGAAACCCGCTATTTGGACAACACATATTTTGCTAGATTGAAGATTCTACACCATATTCGACCAGTATTGGTCATATTAGTTTTGAAAAAATATTCTTTGGTAGATTTTGTTCTCTGATCACTTCTTTTTTTGCTGAGTCACAAAAGTTCATTGACGTCATGAAGGCGTGTCCAATACCAGGCCTCTGATCAATACAAATGATAAAATAAACCTGTTTAAGCTTATATGAAAAAGAAAACGCCACAATTAAGTTTGTTAATTGTTTTTACGTTGTTAAGAAATACGGAACTATGTAACTTACTCGTTACACTCACGATACAAATAATAACATACTTTTATACATTTTCATTAGCACAGTCAGCTATTATCGATTTAGAAAAAATAACAGATTTCACAGTATTTCCTAAATCATACTAATAATAATAAACAAACGTTCGATTTAACGAGTTTTAGAAAACTTAATCATTATTACCTCTCAGCACAATTTAATGTTAAACAAGTCATTTCTTTGATTAAATTAACATAGAAGGCAGTTTAGATCTGGCTGTTTTTGGAAAATCGATATCATTTCAATTCTGACAACGATAGGCTTGCTAATGTATGCTAATTTTGATAGAAAACCAGCAATACCTAACAGATTCCAGTATCTGTTTCTCGTTCTCTCCTTAAGTTCTGGCATGACCTAGAACGAGCATGATCACCCTTTCAGCTGTAGGGGCTTTATAATGTGACGGCCAATCCCACTATTTGGTTAAAATAGGCCAAGAGCTAGCGGTGGATGGTGTTGACTAGTTATCACATCCATATTAGAGACGGCTAGCCCAGAGTAGTTTTGCGTGAAATTCACCAAACAAACAGACGAAAGTCTTCCCTCTTTTGCTAGCCTTTTAGAAATGAATACTGTCACTTTGATTCAACAAAATAAACTCAAGTTAACTTACCATACCAGTTTTTTAGCTGCTGAATAAATTCTAATCACTTTTACTAATATTAATATAGTCTACTACCTTACGAGACCAATTCATTCAATAAATGTTCTGAAAACACTTCGCTGTCAAGAAGTAAAACTTCAATATCAACCAGCCTAAACGATTATTCCATCTGTTCTGAAAAACATATTGCGTTAAACCACAAAATACTAAAAAACTAAATAAAAGCTACAAAAAAAAGATCGCTTTACTGAGGCCCAAAACTAAATGCATTTTTTAAAAATATTTGCAGGTCGTACATGCTGACGAGTTTTTTTGTTTTTGTTGTTCTGTAAAAGCTTTTATCTTGTGTTGATAATATTGTTCTGTGTATAACATGTTGATAATATTGTTCTGTGTATAACATGTTAGAAGTATTGTTCTGTGTATAACATGTTGATAATATTGTTCTGTGTATAACATGTTGGTATTATTGTTCTGTGTATAACGTGTTAGTAGTATTGTTATGTGTATAACATGTTGATAGTATTGTTCTGTGTATAACATGTTCAAGGTAAAACTGCTAAGATATTATTACAAAAAAGAAAATATATCTATCATCTCTGTGCATGTTCATCTCCCCCTCCCCGATGTTTCAGCTGTAAACTTGAGTGCTTATAACGCTAAAATTCAGGGTTCGATCTCTGCGGTGGACACAGTGGACATTACCCATTGTGCAGATTTGCGCTTAAAAAACAGTAATCTCTGTGTAAAATAAATATTTGTTATTAGTTTTGTTCGAATGTTTACAGAATTACATTATATTCTGTTGATCCACAGGACGAACAACAAATACCAGACTTGACTATTACTTTTATCAGAGACATCTACCTGCAAATATAGGAATCATTTTAAAGAACGTACTATGTTCTGAAGAACAATTTGTTTGTTTGTTTGTAATTAAGCACAAAGCTATACAATGGACTATCTGTGCTCTGCCCACCACGGGTATCGAAACCCGGTTTCTAGCGGTATAAGTCCGCAGACATACCGCTGTGCCACTGGGGGGCCTGAAGAACAGAAGACACGATCGAAAAGGAAAACGTTTTATTTCCGACTATAATGAAAAGAACTATATAAACTTAGAAAGTGTTATATATATGATATATGTTCATCTGGAATGAATGTTAGTTATATATAAAGTGTTTGATATATTGTATTTCACGCACATTGATTTGTGTTATATATAAAAAGAGTTTTGCATTTTGTAAGGTCCGGATGCGATGTAAGATATGTATTGTAAATATACGCCTAGAATTCACTGCTTCTCAGGGGTTTGATTTAGTCAAGCACAAAGCTTTACAATGGGCTATATGTTATCTGCCTTTCAGGGGTATCGAAACCGAATTTTAACCCAGAATACTTAACGCTGAGCCAAAGGGTGGGCTTTCACTATGAGATGCCTGAATTTATTAAAGATGAAATAAAGCGTATAATGTTTCATTGTCCAGTGTAATATATCAGAAATCTGTTTACTCATCTTTTAAGAATACAGTGTTTCGGCCGCTTGACTTAAACTATGGTATTGAATCCCAAGTTTCTCAAACAAGCCTAAAACTAAAACATGTTTTCATGATAGTCTATAATGGGTGGTAAAAATGCGGAATAACGTATTGACACAAATTCAACAAAATAATTTATTTGCTTTCTATCGTAGAGTGATAATGTTACTCAATATTTATAAAATATGAGTAATGAGGAATTGTAATAACTTAAATGGTAAAAGTTCTTAATCGAATATGTTGTAATAACTGTAATAACTTAAACGGTAAAAGTTCTTAATCGAATATGTTGTAATAACTTAAACGGTAAAAGTTCTTAATCGAATATGTTAGTTATGATACTACAAAATATAATGCTTTATTATTATTACTCTCAAAGTAATTTTGAACCTTTAAACCTTGTATTATCGTCTTATCATGTACAAAAGTAGTGTAGACTATGGGCAGTTAGTTAATCTGTTTCTTTGAGACATTTTACGCAGAACTACACAAGTATTATCTGCGCTAGCCATCTTTAATTTTGAACTAATAGACTAGAAGAAAGGCAGCTAATCAACAGCACGAACAATCAACCCTTGAGCTGCTGTAAACGAATAGTGAGCTTTGACCATCACTTTTATAGCAGAGAGTTTTTGTTTTTTGGCAACGAGGCGCGAATTATGACTCCTCCAATTCACAGTCCAGAAACACGAGCCACTGCACCACTCTCGGTTCACAAGAGTTAGTTTGAGATTCCCAAAATGGGATAAGTAATGTTTTCTACGTGAAAACCTTCGATCCAATAATTCCGTTCCTTCCTTTCGTTGGTATTAGCTTCAACAGGTTAAAGAAATTGTTAGGTCTCTTAGACATAATATAGATCAAATCATTACGTGTACCTTAATTTAAATACCAATAAAACTTTAACTCAATGTTAAGCCTATGATATGTATAGAAGTGTAAATTAAGAACAACCGATAGCGGTTATAAAAACAAAACAAAAACTATAATACTAATATCTCAGTGAAAATAGGATAATAAAAACTATAATATTGATATTATAGTGAAAAAAGAATATAATAAAAACTATAATATTGATATTCTAGTGAAAAAGATATAATAAAAACTATAATACTAATATCCTAGTGAAAAAAGAGATCACGAGAGGAAGGAAACATTTACGACAGAGATGCTGAATTTCTTTTCCTACAGTAGGTAAAAGCATATGACGATTAACAAGGAACTGATATATTGTTAGAATTTTCTCAAAGGCACAATGTGTAGCAATGTTTCTAAATACTTGAATAAAATTGGATGTGTAACAGATTAACATTATGTAAAATAAGTTCTGTTTTATGAATATTTGAAATATATGAGCTGATTCTCAACTACGTATGATATGAAAGTTATAATCTTAATACACATCAAGTTTGTAGAAGTGAAAGACCAAATGATAATCAGGAACTAGATTTCAAATAGAGCACGCGTTGCCATTTTCACTAATACATTCGATTTAAAAAAATCTATATAATGTGGGTTAGGCAAATAGTATGTCAAAATACAGGTGGCCACATGCTTTTTGTGTGTGCACATCGAATGGAGAGCAACCTAATTATCATCAACCGGCTCGAGCTTGATGTACCAGACACGGATGGACTGGATCTTGAAATGGGAATGATGTTATCTTCCAAACTTTACAGTGCAGCTCGTATCAACAGCTGTTGATTTCTCTTGCATTCTTCATTGTCAGAACAAATAGTTGCGTGCATGTGTATTTCAGTAATAGTTCCCACATAAATAAAAAACACACACTCTAAAACCCAGTACACACACACACACATATATATTGTGTACATTAATCAACTTGAATTGACCAAAAAAAAATAAAAGAAATATTTTTCATTGCGCTCTCTCTCTATATATATACATATAGTTAACATGTTTCATGCATCCTTTCAACAAATGGCAAATACAAGACAGAAATAATCAATAAGCCCTGTTGGTGGTGATCATTCATTTTGATCGAAATTACGCTTGCTAGGAGAACAGCACGAAACGTTTCTTATTAGCCTTATTAAAGCTGAATTCTACGATTACGTTTTAGATCGATGCAACAATAACTTGAAATACTCAAGCAGAAAGTTTCTAAAACCTCTAGTTCATGACAGAGAATGTTTTTTTCTGACTTATATTTTTTAGTCGGTATCCGATGTGGCGCTGTATAAATATCCGTATTTTAAGAATGGCTTTACTTGAAATAAACATTTTATTACAAAAATATCATCTTGTTCTGTTCTAGTGATTAAAAGGAATTAATACTGTACCAATATAAATATTACTTTGTGTAGTGATTACAAGGAAGTAATACTGTACCAATATAAATATTACTTTGTGTAGTGATTACAAGGAAGTAATACTGTACCAATATAAATATTACTTTGTGTAGTGATTACAAGGAAGTAATACTGTACCAATATAAATATTACTTTGTGTAGTGATTACAAGGAAGTAATACTGTACCAATATAAATATTACTTTGTGTAGTGAATACAAGGAAGTAATACTGTACCAATATAAATATTACTTCTGTACTATTACTTTAGGTAAAAAAGGACGTGTACATTTTTGGGTGGAATCGTGACAAGTAAAAATACCTTATTCATTTTATTTTTCGCCCAGAATATTATATTGAAGAGTTAAAATAAAACGAGACAAAAAAAACACTTCAAATCATTAACGTGATTGATTGCTGATGTAAAAAGTACATTCTTGAAAGACAGAGTACATTCTCCTGCACTTCGGTAGATGGAAGTCGCTGAGCGTGCGTTTCATGAGAAAATATAGACACTGAAACTACATCGGGCTGTAGTAAAATCACTTCACAGCATTCCAAATCGATTTGGGTTTCAAATTTTGGATGGTCTTTTGTCATTAACATACTAGAGAACACTGAAAATTTCACTTAAGAAGTGACTTCTGACAATGCAAGTCGTCAGAATATACAAAGATATTCGATAGAAAAATTCCATATCTCTGCATTTGCGTTTTCACATGTTTTCTAAGGCTAAATATGTTGTGTTTAATATGCACTAAAATATTCTAATAACATAGAAACATCTTACGGAATTTGTCTACGGAATGTTTTAATTAGCATTCCTCTCATAATTAGAAATACAAATGCACTGCTTCTCATTACAGCAATGGAATACTCGTATAAAGGTTTACAGTTGTCAAACCATTTTGCTAACAGGTCCATCTGGTTCTCATCTGTCTTCTATTGTCAAACTGCGGTTTCATATTTGCCATGCAATTTTATATGGTGTCAGGCAGAATTATCTCATGTATGTCATTTTATATGATGGCCCAAAGAGGATCTGTCTCTGATGCATCGTAAATATGATGTGTTTTTTCAGTACAGAATCAGTGACAGGACTGACCTATTACATTTTATTTTATATTCGTGTTTTTACAGCGTGTTATTTGGGTGGAGATTTTTGTGAGGAAGTATATTTTTTCTATACATGATGAGGAATTGGTTACTTTTGGGTCTCATGTCTTTATTGATTAGTAGCTTTATTAGAACGTCATTTTAGATGTGTTATTCGTTAATGTCGTAATGGAACTTATTTTGATATTATATCGTGGTGGTTAGTCTGCCGGAATATGGATCCGAAGCTCCGTGTTTCGTGTCTTGTTGTCACTAAAAATATATGATAAAATCGTTTTCTGCATTGTAGGCCATGGATGTGTTATAAGAGCAAAGGTCAAATTTCTCTGTTCGACTAGAGTAGCCCAAGAGTTTACGGTGGGCGCTGTTGACTTGCTGTCTTCTCTATAATCCATTAGTTCAAAACTGGGAAAGGCTAGCGCAAATAGCCCTTGTGTAGTTTGATGCAAAGACTCGAAACAAACCAAGTTATCATTTGTTGAAAAAATCTGAAGACTATGCTATATAATTCATTTATGTAGCATCTTAATGAATACTGAAAATGGTGCATTAAATCATTTTGTGTAAAAGTGCCTTCCCGCCACTATGATTTAATTACTATTAGTATTTGCAACCTGAATGGCATCTTATGTGACACAAGGGCTAACGGCTAGGTCAGAGGCTACAAGGTTCGGGCCTTCTCTAATTTAAAACTACTCACTAGAGAGAAACAGCAGTACAACCAGTCAGCATCACCCACCGCCTACATGGCCACTCTTAGGTGGAAATGGCTATTATATGTATAAAGCTTTCCCAGCCGAAATTATTGGACTAGTTCAGCGACTTGAACCTAAAACCATACGATTTACAGTGCGGCACGTTAAACATTAGGCCACGTCCGATCCATTGTGGATTAACCTAACCTCAAAGTTGCCAATACATAGTTAAAATATATCAAGATATATGTCTTCAAATTCTTTAAACATGTTTCCTGTAGCGTGTTCACATTGTTTTCTTGATAATATTTTTTTTCACCACTGTATCTTGAATCTAAGTATAAAAAAAGACTAAGAACTGTCTCTTAGAGCTTCATGTCAATAAATCTATAGTATTGTTCCTGTCTGTATAGAAGTTTCTGGTGCGAATATTACAATATAGGTTGGTTTTTGGAATCCTGAAGCGCGATGAGCCAACGAACATTTTCAATTTGGCATGCATTAAACTCGTACGATTGATAAAAACTGGAGTCCAGACGTTATAATATTGTTTTATAAAATAAATCTTAGTGCTAGAGAGGATGCTTAAAATGTCGATATGATTTATCGATACAGAAATTAGTACCAGATAATAACACGAGCTGCTATCGGATATTCTTTCATCTAATTTATTCGGTCTCATACTCAGTTGTTTTGTTTTAGTTTGTTTGGAAGTTCGCGCTAAGCTACACGAGGGCTATCTGCGCTAGCCGTCCCTAATTTAGCGGTGAAAGACTAGAGGGAAGGCAACTAGTCATCACCACCCACCGCCAACTTTTGGGCTACTCTTTTGCCAACGAATAGTAGATTGACCGTCACATTATAACGCCCCCACAGCTGAAAGGGCGAGCACGTTTGGTGGGACGGGTATTGCAAATCGAGTGCTCTAACCACCTGGCCATACCAGGCTTACTCAGTTGTATTGATTATTATTTTCGCGGTTTTGTTACTTTATCAGTCTTCAAGTTTTACAATTATTTTGTAACTGTTTTAAAACTTTAAATATTATGAAGAATATATAATTGTGTCTATTTACTATCGTAGAAATGAATATCAATATACACTTTTGTGTAAGAGCTAATTATGTTACAGTATTTTTTTAGGTTTATGAACACGAATTAAATTTGAACTAATTTGGTGTGTTTATCTTTATAAACAAAATAAGTCCAGTTGCTATGGAAAGAGGCGTATTCCACTAGTAACAAAACACGCCTTAGGTCAAACTTGTATAATATTTTAATTGTAAGTTTGATTATTGGGGTGAAATGTCAACCTCACTTTGATAAAGAATAGTTCTAAAGAGATTGTTAGAAAATTTTATCTCTGACGTCTCTAATAACCACGACCAAAACCTTTAACCAAGAAGGTTTCTTTCTTTCAATAAAATACAAGTCCATATAGAGCTATCTAATTTTTTATAAATTTTCATTGGAAACACTTTTATTTTTATCGATATTTATTTTGTTGCCAAGGTATGAAGGCCGAGATTTTTGAGGAATTTACTTTCTACGAGTTTAGCGACAAGAATCTTACATACAAGTGAAAAACTTGCAGATAAATAGGCTTACAGTTTTCCAGCTAAACGTGTTGAACTGCAGTGATCGACAAGAGATATAGTTTAGAAGCTTTGCTAAAAATATTATGGTTTAAATTTTTGTTTAAGTTCAATCTTTAATAGTTTAAAATGGGATATATTTACCCTTATTTACAAAGGCGGTTTAAAACTTTGTGAAATTAATTTTGTTTATGCTGGTTTTTATATGCGTGTGTGTGTGTGTTAAATGTTATAAAGATAGATGCTGCGAAACACAGAGAAGAAAGGACTTACAGTTTTTGGTACTTGATCTTGTATATTAAATCTAAATGTATTTTCTCACGTTTGTTTTAGGGTTACATTACGTGTTCTTTTTTCGCATAGGAGACACCTAACTAAATCTAAAAATGAAATTCAAATATTTCTACCTTTAAATCATACGTTGTGTTAGAACTCGAGTAGAATATGAGCACATAATAAAGATGAGCATAAAAAATTATGGTTTTGTAGAAAAACGTAAACAACAATGGCTGTAAGAGTGGTTGTTCTACGAAAATTAAGTACACAAAGGAAAATGGATGGATACATATTTTATGTGCGGAGTAAATACAGCAGCTGAAATGAGACATCTTTGAGAACATTCATGATTGAAGATTTTACGTACTCCAGAAGAACATGTTTTCCAGGGGTGATCTCGTAATATCTCAAAAATGAATTAAATAAATAATTCATGACTGAATCATTCACTGTTTAGAGAGTTGAAACTTTAAGGTATTCAGTTTTTAAGTTTGTTTAAAACAACATAATCACATTTGTAAGGTCGTAGAACAGCTCGGCATCGTTTCAACTAACACTATGATGATAATCAGTCTACGTTAATAATATAGTACTTGAGATTCCTAATCATTGAATTCGGCAATATTAGTTAAAGTGGTGTGAGCAACCTTGCGCTAAACCACAACAAGCAAAAAGGAATCCATATTAAAAATAGTGCGTTTATGAAATGATGTTCTTGTAACCTTTTGTAACTGTAACATATTAACAAAAACCTTAATCTAAATGCATATATGACCCAGTGGTTAGGGCGCTTTACTCGCAATCTGAAGATCACACTGACCATGCTCGCCCTTTCAGCCATGGGGTGTTATAATATGACGGTCAATCCTACTATTCGTTGGTAAAAGAGTAGCCAAAGAATTGGCGATGAGTGATGTTAACTAGCTGCCTTCCCTCTAGTCTATCACTGCTAAATTAGGCACGGCTAACGCAGATAGCCCTCGTATAGTTTTGCGCGAAATTCAAACCAAACCAAACTAATTACATGTATTTATTACCTTTTAAAATTGTATAATATTCTTACTTCACCAATTGGAAAGTTATAAGCTTTTGATATAACAAATTATGGCTGATTTGTATTTCAGAAAGTTTCTCTTTATTAATCAGGGAATACTTAGCGAGTTAATATTGTTTATTAAATAATAATTAAACAAACATTTGGACGTACAAAAACTAGACTATTTACGTGAACTAACATTTACAGAATATTCTTGTTTATATATAATAGCAATTAAAAAAGTTTATTAAACCTATTAAAATTACTTGTGAATTTTTGCTATTTGTACTAATAATTACCCCTTTAGTTTTAATACTAATTTTTGTAATTAGTTATCAATCACTTTTTTATGCCAAAAATAATGTCGGTTATTAAATAATGTAAGTAATTGAGTAATGTATCTATCTATCTATATATATAATTATCAAAGTGAGTCTGAACAACCTCAACAAAATAACTCCAAAAAAAACGCTACATAAATTAAGAAGATTACCAGGGCATGGGCTATAATGTGGGATATAAGATGTGCTCTGGGTTTTGGTGGTAACTGCAAAAGTAGGACCCACATTGCGGTGGGGATACGCCGTCTACCAGTCTTTACCTCCGTTCGTTAGTCTCGGATGTTAAAGAAAGAAGAATAAACAAAAAGCAAATAAGAGAAATAAGAATAAGTTAGGAGAGCAAGATGTGTGTTCTCAAGCCCACATCGTCCCACATCTATATCACCCTTCACTGCCTACAACCCACAACATCCCACATCTATATCACATTTCAAATGCTCTTTAAAGAAATATAAAATGAAAGAAAAACTAAAATAAGGTCCTACCACTGAGGGTAAGTAATGTAGTCTTACTTGTTGACGTTGGCATTCCAACCCCATTATAGTAGTAAAAACCGAAATTAATAAGTTAACTAGTGGTACATTAGACAAATTATGCTATTATAAAAACCGAACCAAGTTATCTAAACTAGTACAACTCCCAACCTCCACCCATTATGTCTGTTCGTAGATTCTACTGTAACTACTAATTTTCAGATTTTATCTGCCCTTTATAAGAGCTTTTATTTTTAGCTTCGATAATTGTATTCACACAGGCATGAAAATAATGCCAAATTGTTTAGACGACCATATTAAAAATTAAGAATATTTATCGGAAATTTCAAGCAAAATATTTTAATTCTTACTTCTTTATACATATGTAATACATTTTTGTATTTATCACAAAATATTTTAATTCTTACTTCTTTATACATATGTAATACATTTTTGTATTTATCACAAAATATTTTAATAATTTCCTTTAAAGTTTCTTTATTAAATCCACTGAATATAAATTTTTGCTTCACTTAACAAAAGGCTTGAGCCGCGAAATGATGTTGATAATACTTCTTACTTTCATCTGTGGACGTTTAATAAATGTGACAGTCAATCCTGATATTCGGTTAACAATACTGAGTAGACGGCGGGTGATGTTGACTGGTTGCCCTGCTTGTGTATATCCAGAATACTAACAGAAAAAAAAAGGCAATGAGTCAACAGTTTTTCCCATCACAAGGGGGACGTGATTGGCTGACATTCTTTTAAGGCACCCACAACTTAAAGTTTTGCATTTGGTCAGAAGTAACTTTACGAACTGACAGTGCTGAGATCCTGGGTTTGATTCCCCATGATGGACAGAGTGCAGGTAGCTTGAAAGTACATAAAGGGTATCGCTGCATCGCGGCAAGAACCTTGAATGTTCTGATTTGCGGCCTGACGTGATGACGAGCTGCCTTCCCTCTAGTCTTACACTGCTAAATTAGGGACGGCTAGTGAAGATAGCCCTCGTGTAGCTTTGCGCGAAATTCAAAACAAATCTATCCTACTTTCTTGCAATTTTTAATAAAAAACGTTCATAAAAACGTATATTACCGACCAAAAAAAAAGTTAATAGTCTCGAATTAAACTCCAAACGTAAACATAAAGTTAATTATCTTTAAGTAACTTTATCTCAAAAGTATATTGTTAAATGCAGTTTTTCCCTGTTAAACTTTGTACATTACCAAATATTTTTTATGCTGGAAAGAGAATATTTGTTCTTCTAAATGTCATTCGCTTTCCCATGTGTAATTCTATAAATAAGGGTTTTTTTATATTTAAATTAACCTTTATCTTAGACACCCACTATATTAATCATCTAACTGCTACGTCCCTTTACAATATTGTACCTGTTCACACACTCGTCCCTAAAACATGTGCCCAGTAACGGTCAGTTTCAAACTGTCTTTGTTAACCTGAAGATGACCTAAGAAGGTCGAAACGTTGTTCTTGTGCTTTATTTTATTTAAAGTTAGTAATACCCATACCAGCCGTCTCTGCTATATATTTTTAACATTTATCTTTATATTTTAAGCGCTTAACATCTATAGAATGTGAATATCTTAAGGAAGTGTTAAACTTAAACAGTTCTTGTTGGGTTTTTCAGTAAAACACCTATATCAGCTACTATTGTGATTAGAAACGTAATCCCACATCCAATGTTGATACATTATATTAAAACGATTTTGAATATGCAAATCATCAAGTCACGTGTCAACCACAGCCAATGTGAACAGGTGACAAGTCAACAAAGGTTAATAGTAAAACCCGTCCACTTGCCCCATCCAACAGCATGCAAAATAGAACCTCTGTCTCTAAATGAGGCTAAAAGGCCATGTGTTCACCAAGATAAAGCTACCAGTAATGATATTCTATTTGAAGGTATACCGTTTCAAGCCACCACACACAACGCCTATGATTTTTCTCTGTGATCGGGCTGTTGAAATGAACGCTTGGAAACTGCTGTCCTTGAACACGAGATGGATTACTGAAACAATGGAGGAAGGTGTTACGTGCTTTAGAGTTAACAGCGTTGCGCCTTTTGCAATAAAAGCTACGCTTCAGGGCTAATAGCAAGATGCACAGTCGTCAGATAAAGGATGATATGAAGTGGAGACATGAGCTGTGACGACGTGATGAGGCCCCAAAAGCGTTTTAGTATAATGTACTAAATTATCTGTAAATTCAAGTAAACCATCATATATATACAGATTTTGAGGAGCGTGTCTCGCTTAAATACCACCTAATGTATTATACTAAAATAATGACACTCAAGTATTTAACTAATATCAACATGATCTTATATTCAAATTACAACATTTTGTGTTTTAGCTTTGAAAAAATTCGTTATACTTCTTACAAAGCTGACGGGTGAAACAAAAGAAACTGAAGTCGTTAGAGATGCGCTTAAATCCACTTAAAATGTATACGTACACCCCTATATATATCAAACTCATCTTCTGAAATACATTATTGTAAAAGTGAGAGCATGTTATTTCTCTTATCTTCTACCGTAGAAAAATACGAGTCAGGAGAATGTTGAATAAATATTATTTTTCATAATAATATGGATTGATATCAGTGTTTGTCGCACAAATAGAATGAATGTTTCTGGCATTTTTACTGATTTCATGCCTTTTGACTCTAGTTGAATAAAACTTATTAATCGTGCAATTATTAACAACTGTTCGATATTTCAGGCTGTTTAAATGTATAAAGATATATATATATATAAATTCAAATATAATAAATAGCTCAAAACGTTAGATTTTACCAGATTTTAGCATCAGAAACTGGGCTTGATACTAAAAGAAAATTAAGAGCAATGTTGCTATTGAAAAAGTTAAGCTTTTTCTTAATTAACAATTATACATTAAATCCACCTGATTTCCTACTAATTGTTTGTGAGAGGAACATCTTTCACTACAAGTAACGCTAAACGTAAAGATACACAATGGACTATTTACACTGTACCCATCGCCAGCAACGTAAAGCTACACAATGGACTATTTGCACTGTACCCATTGCCAGTATCGAACTCCGATTTTTAGCTTTATAACCCGCAAGCTGACCGCTGAGCCATCGGGGTCATTTGCATTTGAAAGAACCAAGCATAAAGGGTATTCATCCTTCAGTGAATCTGACGACTGGATGTCAGTTATTTCAAAACGTTTCTCGTACTAGCAAGATGTTTCTTTATATAAGATTTGGTTTGCAAAACCTTTTACTTGGCTTACAGCAAATGTGCAGTGCTTCCTTTCAGGCGATGACAAAGATTGTGAGAAGTCGGAAACTGGTTTACTTTTTGGTTTACATCAGTTTGTAAGTTTTCGTTATAATCTGGAATTGGTATGTTAGCAATATATATTTGAAGTCCGTAAAATCAGAATGCCTGTACGATATTCTACTATGTTTGTGATTGCTGAACGACTAGCAACGAGATACTAAAAGATGTGTTTCTTTTTGGATATTCGGGAAAAGCTACTTATTCTTAAGGGCTATTTGCGTTAACAGTCCATAATTTTAACTAGAGGGAAGGTATCTAGTCAACAGCACCTACCACCAACTCTTTGGCTACTTTAATTTGCCTAAAGAATGGAATTTGACTGTCACTCTTATAACGCACCGAAAATGTACTTTTTCTTTTCGTTGTCTTCTTCATTTTTTGCGATAAAGGTACGCGAACGGACCCGCAGATCAGCAGTCAGGCGAGCTAACCACATGATACAAGTGGAAACTGTTATGTGCTTCCTTTCAGGCGATTACAAAGATCGTTAGAAGACGGAAACTTATTTACTAAATTATCTTTATATATATATAAGGTTTATGAAGTGTATTATTATTAGTAACGCTAATTAATCACTATGCGCTAATTCACTTTTTTTAAATATTAAAAAAAAACATTGTGATGATGCCCATTAAGAATATGAAAACGAATTTACAGGAAGATGATTAAAATAATTGGAGGAATTGGGTGCAAAAAATCAGTATAGAATAAAATGTAAAACTACAATATTTTTCTTCAAACTCGTTTTCGTAGCTTTAGTAGGCATTTTAGTTAAGGGCTATTTAGTGGTATAAATAGTTTAGTGTTTGTTTCATTTGGTATTAGCTTATTGCAATTGACATTACGAGTGTATGAACTTGAAAATAAAAATGTCAAAGAATAAACTCTCGAAGCCTCGTTCCTTCCGTGACTACTATTTTCCTTTATCTTTCCATTTCTGAATTTTTTGACTGCCAAAGGACTATGCATACATAGTTATATACTCAACACACGGGGAAAACATAAAGGGTCAAATGCGAACGCTGACTCCCTATTCACTTCCAGGGGGAGGGGGATAGAGGTACAAGTCAGGTTTGGTGGCATTCGGTCCAGTGGTTTGCCAGTTATAAGTAGACACACAAACTTTTGACAATAAATTAAATAATGGTTTTAGATATTCATCGTTTTGTAATTGGCCTTGCTAATAACGTTTTCAAAAATTACCTGACCTTAGTTAAAGGTTATCCACTTTTCTTTTATTTCCATTTTTATATCTCCACATTCTAATCATTTCTGCAGTTATTTAAATGCCATCTATGTATTGAAAAATGAAGCAAAATAGACCAAAGATGTCTTCTACTCGCCACATCATCGTAAGGCGACAGAAAACTAAAAGAACGTAAGACAGCTTAAGAGTATCGTGTGTTATGTGAGGACTAACTATATATTTAACAGCGTCGAACCAGCTGTTAAGAACAAATCAAGTGATTTTTATTTGTAACACGGAAATACACAAACACAACGTGTGTTTTTAGTAATTCCAAGAGACTTTCCGAATTTTTCGGATCTATCAAATGTGTTAAGTAACAGCTGAAAGTTATACAAAGAAATTAAAACACACACAATATAATGGAGCAAACATTCACAATTTAAAATAATTGTTGAAAGTAGCATTTTCGTATTGGATATGCTTCTCCAACAATTCTATGGAACACTGCATATTTGATAAATAAGATAGAACTGCGTTACATTATGTGCTTACTTTTAACTGTCTCATATTTCTCGTGCGTTAAGAAAAGTTATATTTTAAAATTGTAATTTATTTACATTTTCAATCACTATAGACAACTGCATAATATAACATTTAATTATGTTGAGAAAGTAATATTCAAAGTAGAACTTGGAAGGTAGAAATAAAATTATTAGAATATTAAATTACATCAAATGTTGAAATTTGAATTCTGATTATAAGGAAATAAGATGCTTTAAGACGTATTAACTGTAACGTATTATATGGATGCCATTTGATTGTAAAGCACTTGCCAACAGTAACAAGTAGACCATTAATGTATTTTTTTATTTTTTCTTATAAATCTAACGTGCACAGACATTGTTTAATGGATGATATATATATTTACTTATGACTATATAGTTATGACTAATTTTGGTTTTCGTTGTTTTTCTTGGTGCAAAGTTACACAATGTGCTATCTGTCCTCTGTCCACCACAGAGAACTGAACGTCGGATTTTAGCGTTGTAAATCTGTAAACTTAACACTGACTCACTATAGACAATAATTCTGATTAAAATTCACTACGTTTTTAACCCATCATTATATTCTGTGACACGAATTGTAAATGAGGAATAACTGGCAAGTAGGTCAGTGTCAAACTCATGAAAATAGCAAATGCCATCACAGATATTCCAAAGGTAAATTTCAATTTATATTAACAGTAAAATGATGTATGCTTGACCATCAAGCTGTTTTAGACGAATTTACACTAAACAAAGATCAAGGCTCAAATATTATATTGATTCGAAATATTTAGTTTTTTTTAGTTTTTACATGACTTAGCTCTGCAGATTGAAGGGCCCAAAGCTCGAGATGTAATACCATTGAACGTATGCGCGAGTTATAGAAGTGACACTCAATCCTCTTAATTGGTTTAAAGAGTTAGAAAAAAATCCCCGTGACATCGAGTGCTACTGGTTAAATGCATTCTCTCTGGTCAGCACTTCCAAATTAGGAACGAATAAATCTGAACCCTAGGGGGTCTCTGATCTGGCTATTTCTCCATTTGCACATAAGATGCCGTTCAGATTCACAACTCTAATTACTTTTTTGGTTTAGTTATATGAATAGAAAACATTATTCAAAGCATTATTTCTTAATTTTGTAAACTTTTTCCAAATAGCCATTTTTTTTTATGTTAGCAGCTTGCTGTAAATCAAAAGTAAAATTACGTAATTATTTTTAAAAAGTTAGTAATTCTTGTGTCGTGTGAAATTTTAAATGCTTTCTGTCAGAAAAAAACTACTCTTTTCTTGAAGATAAACTGTTCACTCTCGTTGATTTGATTTGTTACTTCAAACTTATATCGATGTATCCAGTAAGTGAAATTAAGTGGAATCTTTTACTCCCAACTATGCTTGGAGTCTTCAAGGACATACAGTTATTTTAAAACAGAAGCTATTAAAACGGATAATTTCGTCAATTATTGTTTATTACTTAAAGGAACTTGTAGTTATGAACTTTAGTTAAGACTATTCGAATTTCGGCGAATAAAAACATTATGCCAAATATAGGTTTTATTGCTGATGTACCTAAATAACAATTTGTATGTTACAAAATTCTAACAAAATAAAGCACGAATTAGTGCCATCTGATCACATTTTTTGTGTAACGTGAAGTATACAGACTACCTTCACAGCTTGCTAGCAGTTTTGTGTAAAGTAAGATGTTTTTATTAACCATCAGATAATTGATAAATAACACTCGCAAAAGTTAGATTTTGCTAAAAATTTGATTCTTGATCTTTTTTAAACAACGAATCTCTGAATCAACCAGACCACGTACGGCATTTCACCTCCTGTGGATCCACATCTTCTATTTCCTCAACTCTCTTGCAAATTTTATGGAATATGCACTGTCATATGGGGGAATCCAACGGTGTTCGTCAATCCCAAAAACCGAAAAACGTTGGAGAAAATGTGATTATTTTTTTTATTTGGAAGATGGGGAAAATATTTAGTAAACTTTGCTTGAGGTCATTTTTTTCTTTTGGTTTTTTAAACTCAGTATCATTAGGGATTTTCGCGAAGCCAGTAATCACCCACAAGAGTAAGGACAACCAGCAGATTTCTTGTTCAGATTGCACATATCCCGAAGAACAGATTTTAGAAGCAACAGATTCAAAACTTACTTGCAGATATAAGGTAGCAAAATACCCGATGTGCTACCAATGGAGCAGATCTGGATGCGTTCGTGACGGGATATCAGTTGCAGAAAAAGCAAACCGTAAAAGAGGCCGAAGAAGATTTCTTATTCAAACTATTTTGGATTTTCGGATCTCCTGCGCACCGTCCCCCAGTGGGACAGCAGTAAGTCTTCGGAGTTACAACGCTAAAATCAGAGGTTCGATTCTCCTCGGTGGACACAGCAGATAGCCCGATGTAGCTTTGCTATAAGAAAACACAAACAAACACATCGTTTGCACCATAGTTTGTTACCAAAAATTACATATTTGGAACGGATGACTCAGAGAATTGTTGTTAAAAATATATTTTCATCAAATTATGCATTTAAAGATTCATCGAGGTACAATATTCTTGTCACAAAGAAGTGTACCGGTTGATTGTTTATGTCGGTTAATTTTAACATGTGTTGAAATTCCACCTAATTAGTTGACTTTATGTTTAGTAAAAATCACGTGTTTTTTATTCATTTCTATGAGCATTGAAATATTTTGTTTCACATGGAAAAACATTCATTATGTTTAAGCATGCTTTAAAGCTGCTGACAGCCGGGGAGTTGTTTTCTACAACAGTAAAACGTCTTATACCAACGCCATGTTTATTTCTCAGGAAAATAAAAGCCAACAAACTTACTTTAACCACCTGAGTTTTCCTTGAACGTTTTAACACCAAGACGAACAAAATATATGATTGAACAAAAATAAAAGCAAAGTTCTTTCTTGGAATATTATAAAATAGTTAGGAATAAAGAAATGATTACACTGTACTCTGTATCTTCCATTAAACAACTTATTGGCATATGTAAGTTTAATAAGTTTAACGCATTTATACATTTTGCTGCATATAGACTTAAATATCTTTGATCTTATTAGGCTTATCCTGAGTTCTTTAAGGTAAAGATTTCCGGCCTAAATTTTTTATCATAAAGCGTTTTATGATGTTTGGTCCTATTTTATTTCCTCTTCAGACCATGATGGTTTCTTCAAATGTTACACATTCTCGCTACTATTGCCCCTGTAAGTCGATTTTACCATTAAATCTAGTAAAATAACAAGGTTATAAACAAAATATTTTTTTTTAGTTTTTGACAGAAACAACATATTTCTTGACCATAAAGTGCAGGAGAAAAAGACCTCTTCGCGTTTTCCCAGATGTCTTAACAGTCCGAAAATGCAGAGAAAAATGGGGTTTGTCGTATTTATCCAGGAGTCTTAATGGTGACTTTGTTGTGTTTGTCCAAGCGTCTAAACAGTTTTATAGAAAATGAGGAATAGGGACTTTAATATGTTTGTTCAGATTTTTAAACAGTTTTATAGAAAATGAGGAATAGGGACTTTAATATGTTTGTTCAGATTTTTAAACAATTATATAGAAAATAAGGAATAGTGACTTTGACTTGTTTATCTATATGTCTAAACAGTTTTATAGAAAATAAGGAATAGTGACTTTGACTTGTTTATCTATATGTCTAAACAGTTTTATAGAAAATAAGGAATAGTGACTTTGACTTGTTTATCTATATGTCTAAACAGTTTTATAGAAAATAAGGAATAGTGACTTTGACTTGTTTATCTATATGTCTAAACAGTTTTATAGAAAATAAGGAATAGTGACTTTGACTTGTTTGTCTATATGTCTAAACAGTTTTATAGAAAATAAGGAATAGAGACTTTGACTTGTTTGTCCAGATGTCTAGGCATTTCTATTATGCAAAGGAAAAAACTGACTGTCATGTTTATTCAGGTGTTCAAACAGCGTAAGGTTGCAAAGAAAAGTGTTCATTTATTCCAACGACGAGTGAATTATCCAGCTAAATATTCTCACACTATTACTTTTGACTTAAGTATAATATTTGTACAAAAACTAGTATAGAGTAATTAACACAACCTGAAAGGTTTTCATACATAACCGTGAAACATTTGTTTTTTCTACTAAGACAACGTGTGATAAAATGTAGCTTAAATATAAAACATGAGAACGAAGTTTAGAGGAAAAAAGTCAACTTTTGATCTCTTTCATAGAAACGAGCTTTTCCTAACTTTCACGCAATGTATCCAGATTTATTAAATTCTACAAGTGATACAACTTCTAACCTTGTAGGACTGTTTAAGCGGAAAATAGCTAAAATATATCACAGAAAAAACAGTTATTTCAGGCTTATATGTGGTATTTCAGTCGTCTGGAACTGGAGATAAGCTCTTTTATGTGTGTTTATGAAGTTAACATTTGTATGTTAGTTCTTGTAATATCTGGCGCCTTCTCACTAGCCACTACTAGCATCGATTTTTGCTCAAGAGTTTTGCGTGATTATTAGGACTATACGGGTTTGAAAGTTAAAATATGAAAGCAGAATGGGCAGATTTTAGTTGAATTAAGGTCTTGAACGCTTTCTTTTGAAGGAAAGTAAACAGCATTGACTATTAATGTTATCATGGCGTATGTATATCTTATTATTATATCGTCATCTGTAAGTATTTTCTCTCTCATTCTTGATAATTTGAGATATTAAATCAATATACATATTTTAATTTACTGAATAGATTAACGCAGAAAAATCCAGCTGTAATTAGTGGGATTAATTACAATATTGATTTTATATTTGTTTCGTGTGACTCGTATGTTTTAGTATATAACCCATAATCAACAAGTCATGAACCCACAAACAACCGGGTGCATAAATAGTTTAGAAAATACATGTCTAAATATTGTGATGGGATTCATGGACCGTATCGGTAATTCTAGGGTTAAATCATATTTGCTAGAAATAGAAATTCTTAAATTTAAGTTTTATTTACTTTAAAGAGACACCTTAAAAGTTAATCAATTAGAAATACTTCATTTGAAGTTAATATATGTTTATCTGCAGTTTAGTGTCTTGACTTGTTAATAATGACTTAAAAAAGCAAAATAGTGTACGGAGTTTTGAGCATGTTATATTAAACCGATTTTGAACATACAGATCAACAAGTTACGTGACAACCATTGGCAATATAAAGTCGTAATGGAATGGAATGTATCAGAACTAAATTTTTGTTTGGCCTGCCACCGAAAATTGATCGTTTTTGGGAAGGGTGTGTAACAGCCCTTTTCGATGCAAAATATTCATACATTGAGATAATAACAATCTGTTCTGATCAGTGGTTTGGAATTTCCAAGACATGGATATTACTTTTAATAAATGGCATTGGAAAACAAAGGAATCTGTATCAACTCGGGGTACTAGGACCATCCAGAAAGAGACCTGCAATAATTCGTACCCCAGCCGTGGTAAGCAAAGTGCGACGTCTTGTAACAGGTGAGAATCCACGATCACAAAGGTCAACGGCAAAGACTGTTCTCGTGTTCCAGGCAACAGTACGCAACATAGTCAAGAAGAATCTCCGTATATAAACAAGGCCAAAAGGGTACTTATTCGCCAATACAAGACTTCCAGTCATAACTCTCTGTCAGCCGTCACATACCTCAAACAGCTGGAGAATGAAATGAGAACTCATGCTATTCCAGACCAAGACACACTGGTCAAGTTACAAGACGCAAGATTTTCGTGCGACCAGATTGTCGAAAAGGAAGCTGGGAAACCGTTTTCATCATACATTAGATTGTTAACGGAACATATGCATAGAGTATCTGTGTGATTTTCATATGACAGTCTTACGACGTAGCCTTTTTTTTTTCAATGTAATCTACGCTTCTGGGCTATTGTCCAGATATAGGTTTGTCAGATAGAGCATGACTGGACTTGGTACCATGAGCTCCAAAATCGTATCAATATATCGTACCCAACTACTGTACATGTATGTATGTATGTGTGTGTGTGTGTATGTATGTATGTATGTATGTATGAGTGTGTGTGTATGTATGTATGTGTGTGTGTGTGTGAGTGTGCATGTGTATGACCGCGCATGTGTGTATGTATGTGTGTGTGTGTGTGTGTGTGTATGAGTGTGCATGTGTATGACCGCGCATGTGTGTATGTATGTGTGTGTGTATGAGTGTGCATGTGTATGACTGCGCATGTGTGTATGTATGTTCATGTATGTGTTTAAATGTAGTTTGTAGTGGGAACTTTTCTTATCTGCCACTAGAAGTCACTAATATCAGACTAATAATATATTAATAAGGTCTAGTATCATATGTGAAGTTTTTTAAAGATTTTATGTTCCTACGTATAACAGTCAAAATTCACAATAAACAAAAGCTTTTGATTATACATCTGCTGTTATAAGTTTATTCCAGTTTAACAGTTACAGCAGCAAGAACATTATTCAGACGCTCGCATAAGGTGTCGCACATAAGTAAATGTAGAACAATGGTTCACTTAATTCTGGGTGGGGGCCCGGCATGGCCAGGTGGTTAGGGCGCTCGACTCGCAATTTGAGGGTCGCGGGTTCGAATCCCCGTCACACCAAACATGCTCGCCCTTTCAGCCGTGAGGGCGTTGTAATATGACGGTCAATCCCACTATTCGTTGGTAAAAGAGTAACCCACAGCTAAATTAGGGACGGCTAGAGCAGATAGCCCTCGTGTAGCTTTGCGCGAAATTCAAAACAAACAAACAATTCTGGGTGGTCCCACTTATGCTCAATGATTTTTGTCTTTCTCTGTTAAATATTGACGTATTCTTTGTTCAAAGTAAATTTTAAGCTAAGGATATACCATGTCCTTCACCTTAATAAACTTGTTATTTTATTTCTGTTGTAAGAATATCTAGCAATATGAAACTATTATTTAAAGGATTTTATATAAAACCCATGTTCCGAGGATAAAAAGAGGATTAGAGAAGAATCAAGTCGCATTATATTGTGGAAATGGTGACGTCAGAGAAAATTTATTTCGCATTGAGTTCTATGTAACATTTGTTTATTTGAAGTTAAGCACAAAGTTCACAATGGACTATCTGTGCTCTGCCCACTACGGGTATCGAAATCTGGTTTCTAGCGTTATAAGTCCGAAGTCATACCGCTGTGCTACTGGGGGGCTAACATTTCTGTAAAAAAACAGACGTGATCTGTTAAAGAATTGATCAGATAAATTAGCTAAGATAGTGGGTGAACTTTCTAGAACAAGCTGAAGCGTGTAGAATGGAAATAAATTCACAAAAGTCGTGCTTACTGAGTAAGACGATTCGTAAAATAAAATATAATATTAATAAATCTTAATTTACTAAAAGTGAAGTAAATTATTGCAAGCAAAGATTTTCTTTGCAAGTTTCTGCCACAAGATACAAAGGTTAATCACGAGAAATTCGTAACGGGAATATCCTTAATGCCAAATTTGAAGTTTTCAAATCTTTATTTGTTGAATTTCGTGCAAGGCTACTCGAGAACTATCTGTGCTAGCTGTCTCTAACTTTGAAGTGATAAACTAGCGGGAAGGCAACTAGTCAACACCATAGTGTCAATTCTGGGGCTACTGTAATCGAGTAGTGGGATTGGCTGTCATATTATAACGCCTCAGCGATTGAAAATACGAAAATATTAGGTGATAGGATTCTAATTCACGATCCGAAGGTTGCAAGTCGCGCATCCTAATCACCATACCGTGCCAGGCTACGTTTCAAACTGAATCACAGATTTAAGGTGGGTGAATTACAGTTATCAAAAACCAAACCACGCGGTAATTTGATCTTTTTTTTAGCCTGTTTTATTATCAAGAGCAAAGCTGCACAATGGCGTATCAGCACTGTGCCCAACACAGGGATCGAACCTAACCATTTAGCGTCATAAGCCCTCAAAGTTACCGTTGAGCCACGCGGATGGTCTGGTCTAACCTTTACTTTAAGTGGACGTTATTACTTTTCTATACTTAAAATGCTTTGGGTCTCCTGATCTATCGGTTATTTGAACTGAACGATATTACAGATAATGTACGCCAAAACATGAAGTATTTTGATAGCACTGAGTGCGATGGCTGCCAAAACTAGAAGTCCTATGTAAGACACATATATGAGCAGGAAGGCACATTTCAATTACTAAGAGCAACTATTGACATATGTGCTCGTCTATTAATGTAAACGACGTTTTTATAATTCAGAGTTTTGTCACATTGTACTGTAATAAAGGATATTTTTAACGTGCTCATCTTTCGTAAGCAGTGCTCTAAAAGCAACTAGATTGTGTTTGTCGCAAGCTGTGCTTTAAATGGAACTGGATTGTGTTTGTCGTAAGTATTGTTCTAAAATAAACTGGATTGTGTTTGTCGTAAGCAATGCTCTAAAAGGAACTGAATTGTGTCTGTCATAAACAGTGCTCTAAAAGAAACTAAACTGTGTTTGTCCTAAGTAGTGCTCTAAAAGAAACTGAATTGTGTCTGTCATAAACAGTGCTCTAAAAGAAACTAAACTGTGTTTGTCCTAAGTAGTGCTCTAAAAGGAATTGAATTGTGTTTTTCGTTAGTAGTTTTCTGAAAAAGAACTGAATTGTATTTGTATTTAAGTAATCTGTATGTTTAGGGTCAATAATTAGATTCAGTTCTATTTCAGATGGTAGGGTTCAAATGCTCGTACCAATGTTGTATTTATTGGATTCAGCTCCATTTTGTATGCACTGAAGTCATATTTAACTTTTCCTAGATTCCATCTATTCTTTTTTTAAGTTTTACAGCATTAACAACTCGTAATTATAAGAGATAAATATACCTCTCACATTATCCCTTTTTGATCGTTGCCTAGTTGGATATTTTTACATCATAATAAAAAAGTCTAGAATCAGAGAGAAATATTTTTAAAACTTCCAAAACTAATTGGAATTTAGCTTTCTTATTCGATATAGACAAATAATTTAACCAATAGAATACTACAAGTTTCAGTTTAATTACAAATGTTTTAAATCATTTATCATTTAGTAATCAATTGAATACTCTTTTCTAAAAAGACAATAACTTAAGAGTAAAAATTGACATGTGAGCCATAACACTCATGTCGTATAGGCATACAACCGTTAACAGTAAGAAATGGATGTGTGAACTAATAAGGATAATATGTCGTATAGAAACACAACTGAAACCTCTGTGATAAAACACTCCCAACCAAACATAATTAGATTCACTCAAGCCTGGTACTGAAACATGTTTGATAGGAACCCATCCAAACAATTATTTGGTTCCCTTTAAGCCGGCGCTCAAACCTATTTTACAGAATACTCCCATACATACATCATTAGATTCACTCAAGCCTGGTACTGAAACATGTTTGATAGGAACCCATCCAAACAATTATTTGGTTCCCTTAAGCCGGCGCTCAAACCTATTTTACAGAATACTCCCATACATACATCATTAGATTCACTTAAGCCTGGTACTGAAATATGTTTGATAGGAACCCATCCAAACAATTATTTGGTTCCCTTAAGCCTGGCGCTCAAACCTATTTTACAGAATATTCCCATACATACATCACTAGATTCCCTTCAAGCCTCAATAAAGGACGATAAATGGTTGTTTAATAGTCTTTAAATTAATTTAGATTAATAAAAAAAAGAAGGAATAACTGAATTAGTGGCAAAAGTTTGGCCTCAATTCCATTAGAAAAATACAGTTCAAATGTCTTTTGGAAAGAAAAAGTGTTACAGCAAATGCAAAAACTTCTACAAGTAAACCTCTTTTCGTGATATTACTATTGATTTTAAAATTTCAGAACTATAAGGCGCTGCTATTTAAAATTGTTCTTAGCAGAAAGTATCAACTACATCAAAACAGGAATTTTATTATCGGTAATTTCATATTTCTGGACTTCCTAATTTGATTATCCATATTTCTACTGTATGTGCTTTCTGATATATTATTGTATCAATGTTTTCAATTTCCAGTTTGATTAGTTTGGAATTTCGCGCAAAGCTACTCGAGGGCTATTTGCGCTAACCATACCTAATTTAGCAGTGACAGACTAAAAGAAAGGCAGTTAGTCAACACCACCCGTCGCCAACTCTTGGGCCACTTTTGACCAATGAATAGTAGGATTGACTGTCACAATATAACGCCCTCACGGTTGAAATGGCGAGCATGTTCGATGACGGGGGATTTGAACCCACAACCCGAAGATTGTGAGTCGAGCTCTCTAACCACCGAACCATTCTTATTTCAAAATACGTTATTTACTAGCTTCAGTATTTGATACCTATATTATGTTATACTTATTTCTGTCAAATCTTATTTTTACACTCGATGTTGTTCGAGCAATTTACAATAATCTTCTTTGTGTCTTGTGTTTTGGTGATGCGGATGATGACTACCCCTGTAAGGAGGCTTACGTTCTACACTGTCGCATGGTATACAGATGTTTGTGTTTCTGTAAATTGGGAATGTTCATTTTTAGGAACTTTTATCTTTATTACCTGACAGAGAAAAGAGAATATTACTTTTTGCTATTACTGTGTCTATATTCGACACATCTAGAGGCTATTCAGTCCTCCATCACATTGTTACGTGATATGCTAAGTTTATAAATAACGACGATGTACTTAGTTATCAGAATGCATATTTTACCTGAAAATGATGGTCAACCACTACTTTCACGGGCATAATTACATGATGTGCTACCACGTATGTAGCTCTTATGGAAGAGTCTATGTTACACAGTCACGCTATATTGTGTCGAACAAGGTTTCACACACACACACACGGTTGGGTGATTTGGCGGTTTTCCACATCCCCGTTTCATAACAGAGAGACGAACGAATGCAGATTTTTGCAATCTTAATATAGCTACACAACAAACAGATGTGCTACTGAGAGACAGGGGGCCACCTTATGGTTAATACAAAAGTACGTTTTGTCTGTTGTTAAGATGGAAAATTTGTTCTAATTTGGCATCTCTCTAATCAGGTATCAAGAGGCAATACAAGCAGTATTTATTGATTAATCCCCGCCTGGCATGTACATATATTCTAGCCTGGGGCGTTGTTGTGGCTGCACATAGAATAGATCATGTCATGTGTAATATTATTCATCAGATAAAGGTAACTTCTGATAAACATGGGTGATAAACTTGTAAACGTGTTTTAGTAATTCTCTCTCTCAGACTACTAACCCAACTGTCTACCTAACCCTATACTATTTGTCTCTGTCTAGTAAACTAATTAGCGTCTGTGATATGTTATATATATATATGTATATATAATAATTAATCAGGAAAATCAATTACAGCATCTCTAACCAAACTTCTAGTTAATTTGGTTCTGAACTTTTCCGGCGATCCTAGTATAAAATTGTATGCTTCTCTTACTTTAAGTTTTTTTTTATTCTTGTATATATATATATATATTACGAACTGTGGTGTCTTTCCATACGTTCGTCTGTCTCTCGTTTAAGGGCCCGGCATGGCCAGGTGGTTAGGGCGCTCGATTCGTAATCTGAGGGTCGTGGGTTTGAATCCCCGTGCCACTAAACATGCTCACCCTTTCAGCCGTGGGGGCGTTATAATGTGACGGTCAATCTCACTATTCGTTGGTAAAAGAGTAGCCCAAGAGTTTGGTGGTGATGACTAGGTGCCTCCCCTCTAGTCCTACATTGCTAAATTGGGGACATTTCAAAAGTGAATGTTGAGTTTGCCTGCGTGCGCAGCTTTACAAACGCAGCGCAGGAAGTGGTCGCCTTAAACGAGAGTTTG
>NW_013666231.1:250663-261685 GCF_000517525.1 Limulus polyphemus
TGAGCATGTTTAGTGGCACAGGGATTCAAACCCACGACCCTCAGATTACGAATCGAGCGCCCTAACCACCTGGCCATGCCGGGCCATATGTGAGTGTAAGAAATGAACTTTCAAGCTCATATTACAACCCAACTCTTTGAATTTCTCGAGCATTATTGACAATATGTTCGTAATTTGGGTCCTTGTTGTTTCCTAAAAATTTGTCAATAACATCTTTAAAGGCAATTCACGCTTCTTTTTAGTTCTTCTCGTTGTCCTTTCGAACTGTTCATTTAAAGTCAATTTCCTAATCTGGGGCCGAATAAAAATCCCTTCTTTAAGCTTCTGAAAGAGCTGGGAATTGCCCACAGAGATACTTGAAACAGTCGCCATCTTTGTCTAAGGCCTTTACAAACTGCTTCATCAAGCCCAGTTTTATGTGAAGTGGGGGTAATAGGATTTTGTGTGTGTGTTAACCAAACTTTCACGTTTAGTGTTTTTCGATCCTGGTATCAGGCTGGCCCTGTGTGGACATTCCTTTTTTTTCCAGTGTTGATTTCGTGCTTTACTGTCCCATTCACATAAAGAAAAATGAAAACTTTGTATAGCCGAATTGTTGACCCAACAACATACAAAGGACTTTTAAGTCGCCACAAAATAGCCAACCATGTTCTTTGTATTTGGTCTGACTGAAGAGAAGCTCGAGATTTTTGTACGTTTCCTTCAAATGAACCGAATGAACAATAGGAACAGATGCATATATGTTACCATTGTGAAGGAGAACACTTTTTAGACTTCTTTTGGTGGAATCAATAAACAATCGCCACTCACTTGGTTTATAGACTGCAGCTCCTAGCATTAGAATGAATTCAACAATATTGTTGTAATAAACTAATGAACCTTCTTGCGAAAAGTATGAAATGAACTCTTTTTCACGATTTCTGTACCAGTAACATGATGTCCCTGGAGAAAGTAAGTCCTTAGCCCGAAGTCTAGACCCCACAATCTCTATAGAATCCTTTGGAAGGCCTAAATCTCTCACCAAATCATTAAGTTCACCTTGTGTGAAAAGCTGTGGTTCACCAGACGTTTCATGTTGAAAACAATCCCTATCATCATTTCTTTCGACATCAGATTTAGAATCAGATGAAACTGTGTTTCTTCTGGGTTCTAGAACGATCGGTAAGACTCACGATTGGTCTAGAGAAATCTATAGCTACCGGTTGTCAACATTTTAAGCATAACAAAATGTGACCCGATTTCAATTAAAATGATTCCCTTATGTAAAAGTACATATGACGTTTTGTGAACAATCTGTACGTGATGGAGAAAAATGAATATCGTTTTCGGATTCAACGTACAGGAATTACTGAAGCACATGTAAACATTTCAAGACAATGAAACCATCGCAGGCCCTTGTTATTCATACTTTGAAGACATACTAAATATTTCAAATGTAAATAATCACAAACGAAACTTCCATCACCACCTCTTCCATAAAATCAAACAATCTTATTTTATCAAAATAAGAAAACAAAAATCACTTAACTGGGGCGTTATCTCTGCCTACTTGTCTGTTTATAAAAACTTATGGCAATTGGAAGTAGTTCATGTCTTAAAAACATACAAAAATGTTCTTAAAAATAAGTTGTTTTATGATACACTTTCTCTATATTATCCGTAAAAGAACCTTAGGACTACTAGAATGCTGAATTATCCTGTAATGAATGCTCTATATGTCTGCTAAATAACAATTCATAGAAAACAAACGTTTATTGTTGAACTACATAGCTACTACTGAGTCACTAGGGGTAGAAATGGTTTTCGAGTTTGCAAGCTAATTAATTTATACATTTTATTTCTGATATCTTGCCTGCTAAAGTCAAACTCGACTGTTGTGTAAAAAATAACCTTAGTTCGTGTTCTCATATATAGTAATTGCAGTTTCTAAACCCCTTTTATTACAATGTTGTTACGTTGGTCTGAAACCAAAGGAATGTTGTGCTTTAAAGGTGCTATTTATCTGCTTTAGTAGCGAGATAAAAAATATGTTAGTAGGCTTCTTTGACATTTATGCGTAGAGATTAACACTGTCATAGCAGCTACGTTACTAAAATAATTGAAGGGTTAGATTTTTAAATAAGTTCTGAAGAAGATTCCGAAAAATTTCTGAAATATCACATAACTATTTATTGATAAATGCACTTAAAGAGATACTGTACTAACTAGCTTGTAATTAATTTGCAAATTCGGAATGGGTGGTTTTCAATATTGCTAACGTATTATAATTAATTTTACAGGTATATTTGCTAACAGTGAAATCGTAACTAGATATTATACTTCTGAATCATGTACATTGTTCGAAAATATAACCCATGTCTTTTGTTTGTTTTTTGATATAATTTTATGCTGTTTGTATTGTTCACATGCACACAACACATACACGCTGTACAACAAAAATTTAACTACTGCTGAACACTTTTTACTCGTGTGATTTTATGTAACTATGATAAAGCGTGTTGCTACTACTGCCTTGCGAAGAACGTTATTTAACATAGTTTTTCCTTCGTACGTGTAAATATATTAATTTCAGAAAATCTAAGCCTATTTTTCTTACCCAAATTAGGGATGAAATATTTTGATAAAGTGTATTTGGTACAAGTCGTGAGATCTCATAGCAAAAGCTTGATGTTAAACAAGTTTAAAAAAGAAATAATGATCGCTAATGAGGTGATTTACTCCGCAACTTCGTCTTTTTTAGAATGCTCACTCGTCTATAGTTATTTAACTCTTTTTTATCATTCGAAGATTTTATATAGAACAACTGGTATTGGCTGTGATTAATCTACATAATTTCTTCTTGTTAGTACTATAATATTTTCGATACTTTGCGAAGAATAACGTGTTGAAAATAAAGTATAAAATGTAAACTTCTATGAAATATTGCGTCAATTTACAAGTAGATATTAATTAAGCACAACTATGGCTAATATTTTAGAATTTCTGATTTCAAATTAGCCTTTTCCTCCTCTCTTTCGTCAAATCTTCAATGGTGGTGGATTCCCAATATAATAACGGAACTAAGAGATAGAGTTCACTACAATGTTGACTTTTACGTAACTTCCGCCCTAGTATCAGTTCAACAGGCCTACATTCTATTTTGTCTGAGACAGTAAAACCGTTAGAGAGTAGCATGCTGGAACTGTCCCGTCTCACTGGCGCCTTGAGCGTCGATGTCGGTTTAACTGCCGAACACTCGAGTGAAGAGGGAGAATCACTTCGTTAGGTAGTTACGAACACTTTAAGATATTTCAGCATTTTACTTTTCGTTCATAATCTTTTTTCTTCTTCTTAATTTACTGGTTACGCTAAATTAAAATCAAACCAGCAGAAAATTAGCTAGGTATTCATGGCTACGGATAAGTTTATAGTTTGTGAACTACAAATATATACTACCAACTAAATTATTAACAGATTTGAACTTAAATGTTTGGATACAATAATTTCAATAACCAAAATAAGACCACTTGTAACTTATAAGTAAATAAATATACCTACCTCTACGTTTACGTACGTAAGTTTGAAACATGTTTCGTGCTTGCATGTTTTTGATATGAAACAAACATTACAATTTCGTTTAACGTATTTCACTCACTACTTCATACTGTACCATTTAACCATTCAAATTTTAGCACTAAAATAATAAACAAAAATTTTGTTTTAACAATGAAAGTGTTTTACTGAATGTATATACCTTAGTGGTTTTACTGAAACTTATTTGACAAGTTTACTGCACTGACACAAGTTTAAGTATTACAATTAGTTCTGTACCCCCAATTTGACCAATAATTATAAAACTAAGGTACGAATTGCTACATTGTGAAAAGAGTAAAATATACCTTAATAAGAGAGGTATCTACATCCTTAAACACACACACAAAGGTATGGATACAACGTTTCAGATAATAAGGTTAACAAAGAAAATCGCCATACAAAAAAGTCAGATAAAATTACAGTACAACTAACGTTTTGTGAAAGGCGTTTTGTGTCATTTAAAATTTTGATAAGCTTTGAAATATGTTGTACAAAATGTATACTAAAGCATATTTATATCCGACAAAAACTGATTATTATTATAACAGATTTGACTTTAACGTTCAAGCTGTATAACACATTCCATTCCATTTTTGTTTTAAGTAACTTCGTTTCTGAATTCATGATGAGCATCCAGTGCAAATATTCATTATTCATATTGCTACAAAACCAAACTACGTGACTTACATTTCCACTATTTATTTTGATGTATATTCCACTTTATAAATCCGCCGAATGGAAGTCAGATGTCTAATACTGTCTTTAAAACAAGTTCAGTCAGGAAGAAGTATTTAGAATGAAATGCCAAGAGTTTAAGTAATACTGAGAGGATATCTGTCAACTGAAATAGTCTTAGAATAACAAGTATCAACCACAACATATCGCGACCTGTAACTCTCGGAAGCAATTCCTTCAATAAGATTATGATTAGTAGATTATGTTAGCAAATACATTCAGCCCTTGATGTCTGACAACAATTTCTTTTGGTCGGCGATAATTCACGGAATCGCTAACTTAGGGTAAAAAATTTACAATCTCCTCTTTCAGTGCATGCACATTGATTAAGTTTCCAATACATAAGCGGGAAACAACATAAATTATGGTAATAATTTTTTTATTTGAATATGATAGCCCAAACCATTCAATTGAATTGTACTCGTACCAAATCGTTTAGTGTGATGGTCAGAGTTTCTCTTACCAGCAATCAGATAAAATTTGTAACTGAAATAATATAAACTATATCGTTTGATCATTGCATTATCAAAATTCATCGGTCTGTTCCCAGCTGGCGCTGAAAATAAAATTTGCCAGATTAAACAATCATTATATTTTTGCACAAACAGATATGCCATGTTTATTTAAAGGAAGCATTTTCTTTAATATAATTTTATGTCGTTGCTAAAGAGCGCTAAAAGCAAATGTTATGTTGTATCTGTTGGATAATTTATCAAAAGTCTAAAATTTTGCATAAATATAAATACAACTCGTACATATATTGTACCAAACACAAAGTTCTGAGCATTCCGTAATGAATTTTTGAAGTAAAAACTACAAAAGTAGTGATTAAGTTTACATGAGACATTAATTCAGTTTATGCATGCGGTTATTCGTTAAAACTTTTCAAATCCTTTTCACAAAGACATTATACTTATTTAAAGGACAAAGTATAGCCTCAGTCTTCCTTAGGTTTGTGCCAGTGGCTTAAAAACAATCAATTCACGGTGATTCATAATATGCCTTTTGAATTTTATTCGAACAACGCCTATATTACCATTTCTTTAGTCATCATTATTTCAATGACTCCTTCGGTTGGACTACATTCGAATCTCTTTTAAAGTTCTTTGAAAACACGAAGATAACATCACAAAATATTTCTGATTATTTTACAGTAATATGAGAATACAGCCTACCACCATCTTCAAGTTACAATATTCTGGCCATCTTACTCCGTTTAATAAAAACTTTATAAAATGTTTAGTGTCTCTCTGAGGTTAAAAACGATTCAATGTACCCCATTTATTGGTTCTCAAAAAGACACAAGTTGCTCCTCACAGAAGAGTGATAATACCACGAATTGATATATCTAACATATCTGCTAAAATCTTTGGATGTGTTTCATTCGTCTAATTTAGTTAAATACTTGTTGGTAAGAGCAGTTTTACTACTGAACGTTTTACGACTTCTTTTCTCGACATTTGAACATAACGGTTTAGTTCTGAGTTCCCTTCATTGGAATATTGGGGCTCCTCATTGGTGGAACAAATTTAGACTTGTGTTGCACACTATATTCTAACAGCTGCTTTGAAGACAGAATACACCGCAGGGTTATTGTTTCGTTTATGACAAACATTTCTATTAATAAAGTTAAACAGCTGCGGACACTAGCAGCCTAGACTAGGCAAACTTGTCATATTCAATTCAATTTAGACAGAAACCGGACGTATCTAGTGTTGGCTCAATTAAATAACATTTTATTGACTCTGGTAATATAATTTATTTAATTTGTTTTTGCAAATAGATCATCAGTTTATCTCTAGTCAACGATTTTATTTTTGTTTTTCCCAAACTACCATAACTCGGCTGCGAAATAAAATCGGTAGAAATTTTGTTAAACATTTCACGTCTAATATTGATAAGCATGTTTGAAAGAGTATTTGCGGAAGACCAGAACGGAATACTTGATCGCCTCAGAAAAACACTAGTTTAACATAATTTTATGGCAAAATCCATGAAATGTCAAGCTACTACGTGTGTTGGGCAAACATTGTTTCTTTAATGGCCCCCTCCCCGGTGCCATAACGGCAATTTTGAGGGCCTATAACGCTAAAAATCGGGTTTTGATACCCGCAGTGGGCACACCACAGAGAGCCCATTTTATAGCTTTGTGCTTAACGACATATAAATCGTCTTTAATATTATTTTCTCGTTAAACGTTGTGCTACTACGTGAAATGGCTAACGTTTTCTCTTTAACGTAACTTTAGACAATATTAGGTTAAATAATAACAGTTATCAACTCGTGTTTACTTGATTTACAAGATTAATGATGAGCATAATATTCTACTTATCACCACATATGTAGCTATAATTATGTGTGTTTTTGCTGCATTAAATACTATTGCTAATATATTTAAACATCTGTAAAAATGTGTACTAATTATAGACATTTATGAATTCACTATTTTCAGACGTCACGTGAAAATGATTTCTTTGCTCCTGTATTTCTAATTTTACCCCACCCTCTCGCCATTTTTAGATTGTTTTTAAAAGAGTTCTGAAAGTTTTAGTTAGGTAGTTTTGTTACTGGTAATTTCTTCTTCCTCTGCCTTGTTCTTACAATGTAATTAAAAACAAAAACCGAATTTGACATTGCGTCAACCGTTTTTCATCGCAATAAACTCCTAAGAGATAAATTACTCATCTGATTAGTCGTTAACTGTTTCCGTACTTTTCGAAGAACGAGACGTACAATGTTTGTTCACTTTATTACAATAATAACTTTTTGTTGGCCTGGCATGACCAGGTGGTTAGGGCGCTCGAGTCGCAATCGCGAGTTCGAATCCCCGTCCCACCCTAACATCCTCGCCTTTTCATCCGTGGAGGCGTTATAATGTACGGTTAATCCCACTATTCGTTGATAAAAGAGTAGCCCACGATTTGGCAGTGGGTGGGGATGACTAGCTGCCTTTCCTTTAATCTTTCACTGCTAAATCAGGGACGGCTAGCGGAGATAGCTCTCGTGTACCTTTGCGCGAATTTCCAAAAAACTTTTTGTTTGTGGAAAAGTTGTGGAGGGCGCCATCTATCAGTAGTAAAATGCACAACAAGGAAATTCATAATACAGTTATTCAGATAAAGAGTTTGATATAAAAGATGTAATATATTACCAAAATTGAAATCTATGGTAATTACTGAGATTTGGAAAGACTGTTAATTAGCTCTAAAATAATAATACAGTTTGATCTTAAAAAATATTGTAACTTTTTATAAGAGGCAAAATTTGAAGTGACTTGATCCTATTATCAATTGGGTTCTTTAGCTGTTAAGAAAATTATAGTATTGTTCTATGGTAACTCAAATTTCCATAGAAAAGGCGAAAATAATTTGAGAATTCCATAACAATGCTTCCTTGATTTCTTGGCCAGCTTAAACAAAGCGGAAATGTACGAGTTTTTCGTGATAGAAATTTATTTTAACTTGTTAGGCTCTAGTGCGAGTAGTGTTATTGAATAGAACATGATTTGTTGAATATTTCTGAACTATATGCAGTAAGGAACACAAATAGACTCAAAACTTTAGGTTACTGAAAAGACACGAAGTAATTGTTTAGTGTATAAGGGCGTGGTCATGTCACACCAGGTAATCTACTTCTTGGGTTTTCTAGATAGATAGATAGGGCTGGAAATATTCAACATACCAGAACTCGAACACAGTTTCACTGAGGGTAATGAAGTCAGTTATATAGCCGCACGTACTGAAAACCAGTAGTTCACTACTAGCTGTATATTTACAGTCAAAAAAGCAGTAACGGACCTATATATTAAACTTGTTGTTTGAAAAATAAAAATTGTAACATCTGACTATTTTCGCTTTCATAAACACCTCTGCCTATTTTCATGTGATTAATTATTAAATGTTGTCGCTTTTTTTTTAATTATTATAAAAAAAACAGACAAGGCGCCCGAAATTATGTTGTCTTCAGGTGAACTCAACCAACTCTATTCTCCAACAGGGGCCTCTCTGTGACTCAGCAGCAAGTCTGACTGGGTTTATAACACCCAAAATAGAGTCTAGATACCCGCAATTGGCAGAGCACAGATAGTCTATTGAATAACTTTGCGTTTGACAACCAACAAACAAATTCTACAAGAGGGTTAGAGACGTTAATTACTCTGCGGATAGAGAACTTGAGTGTTTCCACACTGAGAGTCGACTCAACGAAGGTTAGTTTCATGCAACTCTAGGTAGATCGAAGGTTAGTTTTAATCAACTCTAGGTAGATCGATGTTTATAAAAGAACTTGATCCTAAAAACCCTGTTCAATTTTCATCCGACAGTGTAAGCATACGCGAAGCGAAAATTAATAACTATTGGTTGGAAATTTCCATTGCAAATACTTCATGAGATACCAGCTGCTGTGATTTAATTTTTTCTTCTTTATTTTAACATTGTTTTTCCTTTGCATGTAAGGTTCTTGGTACTTAATGTTCGAATCCCCGTCCCACCAAAACATCCTCGCCCTTTCAGCCGTGGGGGCGTTATAATGTGACGGTCAATCCCACTATTCGTTGGTAAAAGAGTAGACCAAGAGTTGGCGGTGGATGGTGATGACTAGCTGCCTTCCCTCTAGTCTTACACTGCTAGACTAGGGACAGCTGGCGCAGATAGCCCTCGTGTAGCTTTGCGCGAACTTCCAAAGAAACAAACCCACGTCATTGATCACTAAAAAAGTGTAAGTAAAGGAGACATAGCTTCACGACGATGTAGTCAGAGAAAGTAAATGCAATATCAAAACCAGGTCCCTGAGGCTACCATCAAAAGATAAATCCAAAAGTGTTTAAGTGGGACTCACTCCTTGAACTTGTAATCTAGGTAATTCAAAAAACAAACAAACAAACATAGCTGTACGCAGTCGCGTATAGAGAAATCTATGATGGCGTACAATAAATATTTATTCAGTTAATAGAACTTTATAATGTCAAATATTCGTGATCTTGAATACAATCAGTGAAATAGCTTTATATTATTACAGTAAGTTTTTATTTTTCATATTTTATGTGCTTTTCAGAAATAGATATTATTATCTAATATAAAACAAAACTATTTTAAAAGTAAGATTTAAAAGTATATTAAAATAATAAAGTAACACTTTATTTCATCAAGCCAAAGAAATTTACAGTTTCGAAATACGACAAACTATTGTATACTCAAATTTCATGATGATGTTTTTTAAAGATACCGAAACATTGTATTAAAAACGGAAAAGTCAAGTGCTAAACCACACATAAAAGACAACGTTTCATGTATTTATACCCCCCTCCAGGCTCAGCGGTAAGTCTGAGGGTTTATACACAAGAAAATTGGGTTTCAATACCCGCGGCGGGCAAAACACAAATTATTTAGTTTTTCTGTTAACAACAAACAAACGTATTCGTACATGCGAGAACATGAGAGGCTTAATGAGAATGCTTCAAATACGTTGTTTATTAGTCTTTTAATAGCTGCTTAATACTTTAAGAAAGTACATAATTTAACGAAGAACTAATAGTTAATAAAATATTTCAAGAACCCTGTGCTTATGAATATGTACAATTGACTATTTAAGTACTATCTTAAGTTTTCACACAACGTTGCTGTTCGCGGATAACAAAAACTTTAGAACTACCTCTCAGCCAGGAATGGCACCGTACTCAAGACGATGATGTCGTGCACTTGAGTAAACTTTTATATTCTCATCTTCGGTATTGTTGACAGCTTAGTAAACTTCGTGTTTTACGAAGACAAAAAAAACACAAAAAAAAATCCAATCTTGGCACGCTTCTGGTTAGTATTGTCAACTTGAACAGAACTCTATACGACGCCTGGTGGTTAAGCCACTCGACCCGAAATCTGAAGGTCGCGGGTTCAAATCGCGTCATCCCATCAGCCTGAGGGCATTATAAAGTTACGGTGAATTCCACTATTCGTTGTTAAAGAGTAGCCCAAGAGCTGGCGGTGGTGATATTGACTAGCTTTTTTCTCTTTAGTTTACAACTTCAAAGCGAGTAGTCTTGCACGATGTTAAAAGAAACCTATGCAACACATCAACTAAATGACAAGGCCAGGGACCCTAAGCTTCGGGCACAGCCGTTCCTAATGCAGGATTGCTGACTTGGGGGAGGGGGAACCAGTCAGCAGCACCAGATTCCTACCCGACTACTGTTCCATCAATAGTGGCATCTGGTGCTGCTCTTGATGGAACAGTGGGATTGGCTATCACTTTTATTACGCCTCCATAGTTGGAAATGCGGAGCTTGATCTGTGAGATATCGCGGACTTGAACCTCGGACCCTTTGATTCATAGCTTGGCACGTTAACAAATAGCTAGCTTGCTAAATCACATGCATGAGTATAATGTTTCAGAATATCATTAAAATCATTTTATAATGACATTAAAGCAGAAAAGTAAGTGAAACTAATTCGGTTCTTCGTAACTCCTGTCTCTCTTTGCAACAGAAATAACTGAAATAACTTGAAGTAAACGTATTTTAAAAGGAGACTGAGTTATACTATTACTATAAGCAAGCGTTTCCCAAACTTTTGTCATCCACCCACCCTCTTAGATAAATATGGTTTCTTGCGCGTGCCCCTCCATTTTTTTTAATGAGGGAAAGAGTGAGTTAAGAGATGAAATTTAACACATGGATACGCATCAAAATGAAAAATATGTTATAGTAATTAGTTATTATTA
>NW_013666231.1:261858-266410 GCF_000517525.1 Limulus polyphemus
TTAATCATTCTTGCATTATCTACTCTACATTAATCGCTCATCCCCCCCCCCCCCAAGAGATCATTAGCGCTCTCCCGAGGGGAGGGCGCACACCGCACACTTTGGGAAACGCTGCTATAAGCCATTTGCGGCTCAATGTAACTTAGAAAGGAGAACACAAAGAAAGCTCATTCGTATGACAATCATCACAGGATAATAGATGCTATACTCAAAGCGTTGCTCTGACGATCAAATCCAGATTGTCTTACACAAAACTGTCATTTGAATTACTACCAGATTTAAATTAATAGAGAAATAACAGGTGTTTATAAACATTGTTTATACAGATAAATACCAACGTGTTTTAAGTTATGCTACATTTGCAGTAGAAGGTTACCTAAAATCCAACTTCAGCCCTTAGGTGTTTAGAGTGCATGGTTTACTTTCTACCTGATTTAACTCTTGAGTGATAAACATTCCTACAGCAATTTTTGAAGAGTTTTTACACGCCTTCTTCACTATGTTAACATACTGCAACAAAGAATACATGACTGTCATGGAATAAAATTTCTCGGGTGAATTCGTAACATTGACTGTTGAACTTAGCTAACTTAAGCGCAAGCATTTGGCCAATATATTGTTTATTACTTTGAAGGGACAGGTTTATTTACAAAAAAAAAAGAAGTTTTTTGGACTATTTCCAAATCCTGAAGTGTTTGATAAATGAAATCAATGACAATTTTAGCTCTCCAAGTAAGCTCGAGTAAAAAGGTAAAAATGTAGCTCCAGAATACCAGCAACATTGGTTATTAGAGACGTTCAGTATTCAGATCTACTCTTTTAATATTAATATACATTTTAGTTCTAAGCATTCATACAACACTGTATACCTTTAACATTATCAATGACGTAAACGAAAAAAACTAACTTTGTTCTAGTTTTTTCATTAAAACTATGTTTCAGTTTTTAAATGATCTCCTTGATCTAATGTTCCAAGGTTTAGCTATTATAAGCAATTCATTTGATTTCAAGAACGTTTGGCAAAATTATAATTCATAACCACCAACTGTTTATACGAGAAATATAAGATTCAGCGTTAACAAAACAGCCATTAGAATATAATCTTCTCTGTAACGTGAATTATATTGGAACTAAAATATGATAAGTTTAATATTGGCAAGTAAAATGCTCTAAAACCGAACATGATGATAAATGGTAAACTAACAATTTTGATTCATGTATAAACAATGAAAAAAACATACTGAGGAACAGAGAGTAATAATACTGAAATAACCGCGAAAGATAAACTTAACAGCAAATAAGTATCTGTATATTATTTCATCTAAGAATAGTGAAGAGTTGTTTCAATAAGAGAAGGGTTGGAAATAAATTCATCACAGTAGAAACGAGTGAGCTTCTAAATCTACCACTTTTCCTTGTTCATTTCTAAAAAAAAATACAAAATTCAAAATCTGAAAGTAAGCAAAAGTTCTTACTGAGTGATTTTTTTATTGAATAAAAAATCACCTTTGTCAATTGAAACGGTTATTTACCCTATTAATCCTAAATAACTGTGTTACTAATAGTTTGGCCCCCCAGTGGCACAGCGGTATGTCTGCGGACTTACAACGCTAGAAACCGGGTTTCGATACCCGTGGTGGGCAGAGCACAGATAGCCCTTGTGTAGCTTTGTGCATAATTAAAAACAAACAAACAAACTAATAGTTTGAATTTAATCGCAAAGCTACACAATAAGCTCTCTGCGCTATGCCCATGCGGGTCATCAAATGTTGCTTTTTTAGCGTTATGAGCTGCAGTTACTTATGTATTACCTATTCTTCTTCATTAAGACGTACTTAATAGAGCTCACGTATATTATTAATATTATTAGTTTCAAGATACAGTTTCATTCACATTTTCACCTGCTTGAATTGATAAATACAAGCTGTTTTCAAAGTTTATAAAGAATATTTTCACCTTATTTTCATAGGTTATGGTTATTTTAAATTTTGTTTCTTTTATACACGACATAAAACTCGTTATGACCTCAGATAGACCACTGTGTATCTTTGCACCAAGACCAACAAACAAACAAACAAATTATCGTTATAATGATTCACTTGATTTACATAAGAAGGTAGGGTTAGGTTCAACTTGACAGAATCATTTTTATTATTATTATTCTTCTTCCAAGCACTTTTCAATCGGCCGCCATCACTTCATTTCTCGGCGAATTGACTTGAAACTCAATAGGGTTATATCTTAATCCAATATGCCCAGAGATATTTTTAACTTTACTGATTTAAGTCTTTTAAAGAATTTTATGGAGTCAAATATCGAACAACCCAAAATGTATATCTTGGGCTCCTGTGCGGTCATATTTACAGCAATCACTAATAAAATTGGCACAAATATATATTTTCATGCGCCCAATACCTTGATATATGGAAATGTTGGATTTTCCCATTTTGAATCTTTTTAAGAGGGTTAGAGCTTACAAACAAAGCATAATTTTGGGTTTTTTTAGTCAGTTATTCGGCCGTATTTTTACTAGTTTACAAGAGATTTGATACAAATGTACTTTTTTACAGGTCCCATATATATACATATAAAAATATAGGATATGCCAGTTTTTCATTATTTTAGGCGTTGTCAAAAGTGTGAATAAACTCATAATTTTATGGGTTTTGGTCAATTACTTAGCCTTGTTCCGACCAATTTACATGAAATTAGGTAGGAAGATACTTTTCTAGAGGAAGCACACGTTGACAAATAAAAATATTGGACTTTCCCATTTTTAATAATTATAGGGGGGTCAAGATGTCACAAAAAATACAATTTCCTAGTTTCTTTGACAGTTACTACGCCGTATTTCGGCCATTTGACATGGGATTTGGTACAATGATACCTTTTTACAGATCCCAAGAAGAGATATAGCAATTTTGGAATGTTTGTCTTTTTGGGGTTTTCGTGAACTATTCATGTGTATGTCAACCTACTTACATGGGATCTGGTACAAAGATACCTTTTTTACAGGTCTAGAGCAGCGATATAAACAGTTTTCGATTTTTTCTGTGTTCCTCACGATGTGTATGGTGTCAGTGTGGCCATGTTGGCGAAGACATGTCGCATTCGCCCGCGAATGCTGGCCTCTATTATTTCTTCGTTGTTTTATTTTCAATTTCGAAGAAGAATAATCTGTAAATAATATTTTGATACCTTTATGTTTTAAGGAAAGTTATGTTCAACTTTAAGTATTTAGTTTGCTAGTCCAGTCCTTTATGCATTATTAACATTATTTTTTGTGGCTCTTCTTCGGCTTTAATAAAACTCTACAATAGGTCGCGTGTACAGCAAAAACAAAAGTTGTTCATAAAGAGATAAAAATTACTATAATATTGTGTTAATTATAAAAAATTTGAAGACAAGTCTAATAATGAAGATATAATCGATAAAATAAATAATTCTCAAACAAATGAGAGTAGAGTAAATGCTAATTATCTTGATATTTCGGACCTAAGACCTCTTAATGACCTGACTATTTTATTAGTTTTGATGGGTTGTTAAATGTCCAAATTCTATTCCTTTGACCGTAATGGACATGTGTTTGACGTACATAAAACTAAAAGTTCAGAGTTCTAAAAAAATAATAGACGTACAACAACAATGTAATGAAACATGTAATATTTCCTTCACTCCCTTTGGATAGATAATGACCAAATCCATGGATCGCTTCTTTTTTGCTCTGTTGTCTCTTAGAATTAGGAAGAATAAGGATAGATTTTGGTGTACACTGATGCCATTTAGGATAGAATTACTTATGCCCTTTGAATATATTTCATTTCTTCGGTATTTTTAACAAATGAGGATAGACCACTAATCCCGTTAAAAGTTGTTGATCTTGAAGTGATTGAAGAGAGAGAAGGCATTTATTCAACTCCATCCACCGCTAAAACTCGTGGACTAATCAAACAGAGGGACTTGATCGTTACTCGTATAATGCATCCACGCTCCCAAAATCAGGAGTGCGATCTTTTTATTATTATTATTATTTTCAGCATAAATCCACAGTTCTCACGCTAACGACCCGGCATGGCCAAGTGGTTAGGGCGCTCGACTCGCAATCCCCGTCACAACAGACATGCTCGCTCTTTCAGGCGTGGGGGCGTTATAAAGTGACGGTCAATCCCACTATTCGTTGGTAAAAGAGTAGCCCAAGAGTTGGCAGTGGGTGATGATGACTAACTGCTTTCCCCGTAGTCTTACACTGCTAAATTAGGAACGGCTAGCGCAGATAGCCCTCGTGTAGCGTTGCGCGAAATTCAAAACAAACAAACAATCACACGCTAACCACTGTACCATGATCGGACCCTGTTGAATGTTAATATGTTTGGTTGTTTTCAGGTATTTGCGCAAAGCTACTAAATGGCTGTCTGCGCGAACTGATGGGCTAGACGGAAGACAGATTGTCGACGTCACCTACTACGATTATTATTATTTTTTTTGCATAAGGGTTATCTAAATATTATAGGTGTTCATTGGCCAAGTATCTTCACAAAGAGATAATTTGTTT
>NW_013666231.1:266592-270961 GCF_000517525.1 Limulus polyphemus
AAATATTTCTTTGTTTGTAATTAAGCACACAGCTATACAATGGGCTATCTGTGCTCTGCCCACCACGGGTATCGAAACCCGGTTTCTAGCGTTGTAAGTCCGCAGAATGCCGCTGTGCCACTGGGGGGCTATTGGATCTCTCCGAATCTGAGATCTGAAACACGTTTTAGTTCTTTTTTCTTTGTTTTTATCTGAATGGGAAAACACTATAATTAATTCCAAGACTGCCTCGTTTGCACTGATATTGTATTAACGTAGTAGCTCCATTACTCCCCTCTAGCTCAAATAATAGCCTCAAACAACCGTCAATGTTGTTTTCTAGAAATCAAGTACTGGATAACATCTAGATGCACCCTTTTATTCATATTTATCCACGATATACTTCAGGACTGAAAATCGTAATTTATATTTACTTTACAATCTCACCATTGTTCCCGAATTCTGGATTTGTCTGATAGTGAAACAATGCTTATAAAAGGTTTCCCTAAACTCCGTAACACTGCAAATAACTTCATAAATTATTCGATTTAATATCAATATATTTATTCCCATTGGGAATTATAAAGAAATATTATCAGCATATCATGTATCTTATATCATCACATACTTTATAATAAGTAACCAAAAATACGATTACCGATGCATGAACTCGATAAGCATTTGCACGTACCAATTACAAAAGTCTCAACTAATAATGACACAAGCTACGTTTTCATGTTTTGCAAGAAAATCATTAATTTGACATTTTTATAGGATTCGATTGTTGATTATTTGCTGTTGTAAAAAATGTAATTTTTAGTTTTTTTACTCTTTTCTGGAAATTCTATAAGAGTCGTGAATATTTTCAGCCTTAGAATCATTAGAATTTTATAAGTGTATTTTGTTATAGATTAACAGTATTCTGCATCTGAAATTAAAACACTTTGTGTGCGTATATTTTTGAATTAAGTCAAGAAAATTTGAAGAAATATGTGAATCTAATAGGTCAGCAATAAACTCGGTTGGATGAAAATGGTTTGGTGTGATTCGTTATGTTGGTTAAGCATAAAATCTCATTAGACCTAATAAATGTGACGAAAATCAAGAAGTTTGTCGACTAAATTGTTGTTACTCTTTACGATTCTCTCAGCCTTCTATGGCGTAAAAAAGTTAGCCCTGAAATGCTACAGTTACAATTGCTTAATATAAAATTCGTAATAGGTCAATGAAGAGAAAAACATCCGCAGTCAAACGTGGCTTAATGAAATTATTAGGCTTAACAAGCTTCACTGATTCCCTCGCTAATGCGTTTAATAGCACAAAATTAGGTTTTTAGTACTGAATACAAAAACCTTGTCAAATAGATTTTTAGCTTCCATGGGTCTAGCCGATCAGAGGATTTCTGGTATTGAAGGAAAGTTCTGAGCACTAACGTGTGTCAGGAAAAGATATGTCGAAAACACTCTTTCTACACTCCTATAAATTGAAGATTCATAAGTGATTAGCTAAAAATATTGTTTCAAAATATGTCTGCTACATAAAACGTGTGTTATCATAGTTTGTAGACTTTACGATTGTCAGATCGGATTAACTTGCCTGTGTTTTCAGACATAATAAAATCACCCCAATAATATCTCTCGAGGTGCAGCCAGATATGGGAATTTAGATAAAGTCTTAGAGAATACAAAACACTAGATTATTATTTTTATTCTTTACATTTTATGAGTTATCAAAGTATCGGTGAAAGAAAACAAAGAATTTATTAACATTAAGTCAATTGTACCTAATAAATTCAAACATTGATTACTTTAAAAGCTTAATTAAGTTACATAGTTTACAAAACGTCCACGATTCTTTTTAACTGTTGAAGAACATAAATATTTTTTAAGAGTTTGTTTTGTTTATTAACTGCTAAAAGATATCTATTTTTAATACAATAATTAATTAGATGAAATAAACTGACAGTTGAGAAGTTGTCTGTTATATAAAGAATCCAATTTCTGCTTGGTTTTTATTTGTTTAGAAGTTCGCTAGCCGTCCCTAGTTTAGCAGTGAAAGACTAGAGAGAAGGCAGCTAGTCATCACCACCCACCACCAACTCTTGGGCTTCTCTTTTACCAACGAATAGTGGCATTTACAGTCACTTATAACGCCCCCACGGCTGAAAAGGCGAGCATGTTTGGTGGGACGGGGATTCGAACCAAGATTGCGAGTCGAGCACCCTAACCACATGGCCATGCTAGGTCATTTCTGCTTTAAGCAGCTAAGCTTCCTGTAAATACTTTTATTTGGAGGACATAATTGTATTCTGAGAAAAAAAAATATTTGTTAAAAAAAGTTTCTTGAGCAAGACTAGATTTTTTCTTCTGGGAATTTTTTTTTTGTTAAAATAAACATATCAGATATGAAAAAATGTTTTTTAAATTAATAATCGATTTAAAAAACAACAACAGCAAGTTAAGCGAAATAACCCGATTCTCGAAAAAAATATGAACTCGCCAAAGTTATTTTTTTAGTAGGAAGCGAAACGTTTAACGCCAAAAATGGTTAACTCTATTCTGGACCATTTCCGTAAATTTTATCTTAACAGGTTTTTGTTTTGGTTGTTTGTTTCTTTAGCGCAAAGCTACGTAATAGACTATCTGCGCTCTCTTCACCACAGGAAATCGAACCCTTGTCCTACAGGAGAACTACTCTTAACAGAGAAATATTCCTAATCATTAAGATTATTTGTTACAATCGATTTCTTCACTAGTAATACTTGCTACAAAAATGTATTTATGTTTGGTATCTTAATTAATCTTCAGAGGTTAACTTAACTAAAATATCTTTTTGAGTGGACGTTTGTTACTGCATTACCTTGTTAATAATGAATCATCGAACCAGCTCAAGGTGAATTTGTATGTAAACATCCTGTGCACTGTTTCATTCTCTCTATTATATATTATTTCCATATATTTATATGTCTTTCTATATAAATTCCAGATTATTGTAAATCTTTGATGTTTTTGGCACTTTGGATTTAAGTTCAGCGGTAGGTGATGGTACACGGCCTTTTGAAATCTAAGTAACAAAAGAATCGGGGCGTGGAAGACTTTCAGCTTTCTGTACAAAGACCTTTCAAACTCAGACCACTTGACGTTTCACTAGGGTGTGTATGATAAATCACACACTTAACTCGAGAGCTAGTGCCGGTCGAAAGGAGATGAATCTTAGAAGTCAAGTTTTACTTTCATTTATGCACAAGCTGAGACGAAAGCAACCTAGAAGTGTTTCACTGTCACACGATTTCCAACCTACACTGCCTTACTGTGTTTACCAACTACTTTTATTTGGCATTTCATAATGGGTCTTATTTACATTCTTTTGGAACCTCTGGGGAGTAACAAAAAAACAAGTTTCAATATGGAGACAGGAGAAACGATAGCTTTTTCGCAAAAGTAAATGTTACATCAGTAAAAAAACGTTAATATGTAAAATGTTTTCAATAACGATTTCAAAGGTTTGGAATTACATACACGTCCAAACAAACTAGAATTCTGAAATACGCAATGAGAAGCTGTACGGGTACAGAAGAACAACTGGATTTTTATGTAAAAATCAAAGTTTTCACAGGGAATAAGAAAAAATCAAATACCGTCAGTAGAACATTTTAAGGTATTACAATCGCTTAAGAACACTTTAATACTAACTTAAGTGTTACGGAAAACAAAGTAGTTTACACGTGTAATAAGTGTTCAATTTAAACTTCGAATACTGATACGTGCGAAACATGTACGAATGGCCCGCCATATCTTTTGTAATTATCTTTTGTAACAGAATTAAATAAAACAAGACAATTGGGCGTTTCACAAATACATCATTTATTACGACCATGGTTTCGCCAGTAAAGGCATTATCAGGTTCAGACTGAAATGTTTTGTAGTAGTATTTATATATATATATATTGTCTTGTTTTCCTCAATTCTGCAATTATAGAGTTTCACAATGTTAAATCCGGGGTTCGATTCCCCGCGGTGGACAAAGCTCAGATAGCCTAATGCGTGGCTTTGCTCTAAACGAAACAAAGGTTAAAGTAAAACAAACCTACCTATAAAAGTAAAAAAACAAAAAAATATTCCAGTAAATAATGTAGTTAACTTAATATACCCCGTTAACCAGGACTATACATATATTGTTAGAAAGCATTGATTCCTATGATGGATAATTCGCTGTTATCGCGAATAATGAAAAATTTACCATTGCTTTTCATAAATGTCTCGAGAAACCTTTACGTCGAAACGTCTTTGAAGTTTACTTTCTTATTGTTTTAATCGTAAGGAAAATATTTGATATTTCAATTTTCAGTATGATTTATATGTATGGTTTGTTTTGTTTTTTCTTTGAATTT
>NW_013666231.1:271219-274601 GCF_000517525.1 Limulus polyphemus
CCGCGACCCTCAGATTGTGAGTCGAGCGCCTTATCCACCTGGCCATGCCGGGCCTTTATATGTATGGAAAGAAATCTAACGTCGCGAGTAAATAGATAAAACATATGTTTGCTGACTCAACAGTGTACACACTTTACATTTTGTTAATGAAAGCCTTTTTTATTTCGCTGTAATGTTAAAGAAAATACACGAAACGCAGCTAACGTCATGGTTAGTTAATTAATTATTTTCGATTACACAAAGGCTATCTGCGTATAGCGATCCCTGATGTTGAATTGACAAACTACGAGGAAGGCACCTAGTCCACAGCACTCAATGCCAGTTCTTCTGACCGAAATGTACGACTGTGTCCATCATTGTGCGTCACTCTTATAGCGCACCCACATTTCTAAAGTGCGGAGCGCATTTCTGCAGCAACGAGGCACGAATCGTGAACAAACCCGTACAAAGGCACAAATGATTAAAGTAATCGTAAAAATACAGTGTCTTAAAACGTTACTATAAAATTACTAAAACAAGTAAATTCATTTGACAGACATTCCAATAGCATTTAACTCCGTAATTTTAACCTGAACAACATTTTATGCAGCCGTGGACTAAGAGGCCAGTTTAACAGTTTAGATATCCGTAGGATTTTAGTATAGGAGTCTCTAATTTTGATCTTCTGACCAGAGATAACGCAGTTATTCAATAACACACACACTAACTCTATTCGAATAAAGGGTTTGGCTTTCACTTTTGTAATGTGCCCGTAGCTGAAAGTGAGGACTGTTATCAGCAGCATCATGTCTCTAACCTCAGACCTTTCAATCCGCAGTCTGACACGCTAGCTTCTAGGATACGTCTGTCACGATATTTCAAGACTTTTTAGTATTGATATGGTATATCTAATATATAAGTTATCCACAATTGAACGGAACACTAAAAAACAGTAAATACTAACTTAGCTTGATGGTATACATAGGTGAATGTAAATTGGGGAAATGTTATATGAATTTTTATACTATTTTTTAGTTATGATAATTAATTCTCAAATAAGAAATTCATAAATGTAATTAGTAAGTTTCTTTTCAGTATCCTTTTTTTTCATTCATCAAGCATAACCCCCATCTCTGAGAAAACCTCGTTTAGCCTCAGACTCCCCAAACAAATGGTGTTTGCATCACTTGAGACTTTAAAGAAAAGCATTTGTTGTCTATTACAATCAGTCGTTATCTCTTGGCGAGGGAACATAAACGATCTTTCATTTTAGAAAAATTAACTTCAGATCCACTTTATGCTTTTCGAAAAATACCTTTATATTAGTGCTAAGACAAAGTGTTTACTTTATGACAACTGTAAAAAAACTGGACAGTTTTCAAGTTGCCTTTTTTTCATAGTTTTTGGCACATCGATCTGACCTATAATTTATTTTAAAAATTAGAAAAATAACTCGTAGTGGGTTAGAATTGGATGAATGAACAAGGAGTTTTGTCGCTTGTCGTCTGCAATTGAAAGGTTTTAGTATATTTTACTTTTCTAGCACAGCTGTTTTTGAACTCAACCCTAGAATAAAATTTATCTGCATATACAATAGATGCGATTATTGCGTTTTCTGAATCTTATAAAAGTTAAGTTTAGCGATTGAGATTTTATTCAAGCTATCGGTACGAATCAAGTAAATTTAGTTACACGTTGGAACAAACGAAAGATTAAAGCATTAAAATTAGGGGGACATTTTCGTCAGTTGTATAGAATTGTTTTTCTTGATTTAAATATAAAATTATATACTTCATTTGATTTTCTTTTATCTGTAAAGGATATTTCATTCGAAATTATCACCTGTTATTGAAATACATTAGGATTTTAGAGTAATAAAAATAAATAACTTAGATCCCAGTATCCAACTTATAAATAAAACATTCAATTAATAATGACTGCACTAAAAATTAAAGGCTCGATGCATTCTGGGATTGATATAATGTAGTTCGCTTGATAAATACATTCCACTTGAAACTAGCAACAATCCAATAAATTATATTTTGTTGTCGATAAGGTGCAACTTACATTTGTAAGCGCTAAAGGGTTCTTTGACAGAATTCCTTTCATAGTGTAGGATCTAAATCATAACCATCCCTTTAAAATCACAGTTAACTACCAAATTACATTAGTCGCTTTTTAAAAGTTTACTTTTCGAGGTTAAGTCGAAAAATTATGATCAATCATGACTTTGTTGTGGAATTATTAGTTTTCTGCCTTTTAAGTGAAATGCCTTTAAAACAATGTATTCCAATTAGATAATCCACCTTATAGTGTCAGCATCATTTAAATTACAGCTGAAAATTAAAGATTTTTCGTGCTCGTATAAATAAATTGTAACTAAAATGATATCATAAGCTAATGCTCCAGGATAAACAAGAAACTAACAAAGAATGAACTATAGGTTTCATAAACATTTTCCCTAACAAACTAACGCTTTTGGATAAACTAGAAACTAACAAAAAAATCAAACACAAGTTTTATAAACAGTTCCAATAACAACCTAACGCTTCAGTATGAACCAGAAACTAACAAAGAAACGAACTGAAAGTTTCATGAACAGTTCCAATAACAATTTAACGCTTCAGTGTAAACTAGAAACTAACAAAGAAATGAACTACAAGTTTCATGAACAGTTCCAATAACAACCTAACGCTTCAGTATGAACCAGAAACTAACAAAGACATGAACTATAAGTTTCATGGTTGGTTTGGTTTGAATTTCTCCCAAAGCTACTTGAGGGCTATCTGCGCCAGCCATTCCTACTTTAGTGGTTATAAACTAGAGAGAACGCAGATAGTCAACACCACCCTCCGCCAACTATTGAGCTACTCTTTTACAGACGAATAGTGGGATTGTCTGAATCATTATAACTCCCTCACGGCTGAAAGAGAGTCTGAACCCGCAAGTCGTTGATCGCGAGTCAAGCGTCCTAACAACTAGGCTGTGTGAGACCAAGTTTCATGAACAGTTCTACTAACAAGCTAACGATTCAGTATGAACTAGAAATTAACAAAGGAATGAACTACAAAATTTGTGAACAGTTCCACTGACAACCACGCCCAATTTATATGGTGATGGATAGGTGAGAGAACATGCTTAGAATTTACAACAACTAAAACCAACTTCATTTTCAACAACGAACATTTCCTTCAACTAGATGGTTTAAGTATGGGCAATTCTGTTTCGCTCGTTGTTGCCAATATATTTATGACCCAGATCGAAACACAAGCCATACATTCTGCGTTTAATCCCCCACTATACTGGTACAGATATGTCGATGACAATCTTGCTGGTTTCACTTCTACAGAACACACACTAACTTTCTTTAAACACATAAATTTCATTCATCCCAACATCAAAT
>NW_013666231.1:275446-277425 GCF_000517525.1 Limulus polyphemus
TGGTTACTGTTTGAACTGATAGAGTAAAATGAAGATAGTTAGTGCTAGTCAACAGCACCCACTGCCAACTATTTGGTTACTGTTTGAACTGATAGAGTAAAATGAAGACAGTTAGTGCTAGTCAACAGCACCCACTGCCAACTATTTGGTTACTGCTCAGTTTAATTTATCCTTGTCAGGTATTTAGGTTATAAGATATTTGTTTGTTTGTAATTAAGCAAAAAGCTACACAATGGGCTATCTGTGCTCTGCCCACCAGGTATCGAAACCCGGTTTCTAGCGTTGTAAGTCCGCAGACATACCGCTGTGGTTATAAGAGAAACGGGGTCGTTCAGAAATATACCTGATTAATAAGAATATACATGGGTGTTTTTTAATGACAACTGAGGAAAAAAGAAAAGTGGATTGGCTTTAAAGAGTCTTTGGAGTCATCACTAAAGGTGTCTGATAAGCTGGCTCTAAAGAAGTAGGCTGTTTTCGGAGTATTCTTGGTCGCCGTTGGAGGTGCAGGTTTCAGATTCCGCATTAACCGTCAGTATAGGCTTCCTTGGAAGGATGCTTAATGAGTGTCGCAGTCATCGACTTCGGGCTCCGGATCTGTGAGCGCGTTTGCTTGGGTGTGCTTAGTTCGAGTAGTTATTTTAGTCTGTGTTCGGCGTTCAGAGGTGAAATGTGTTTCTGTGGATGTGGATCTCCTTGACGGTGCTAGTCACTCATTTTTACTCCTCGTTATGATCGTGGTTTTATTTTCATTGACTGATGTTTGTGTTTGTTGATTTGTTGTAGAGGTATGATTGGTGTTGAGTTTGGATCTATGATGTAATTCTGGTAGAGATGTGTTGAACTTTCATACGTTGGATGTTATGCTTCTGGGCTGGACTTTGCTATTTCTCGAGAATGTTTTTTCTGCTCTGAACTGGAAGAACTGCATGTAGCGTCTAGTTTGAAGTATTCAATCGGCTGTCTGAGCGGAATTAACAAAAGTTTTTGTAAACTGGATTATTTTTCTGGACTTATTGAACGATATGTTATGAAGTGCGTGAATACTATTGCTAAGTCTTTTTCTAGGTCTTGTTTAATTGTTTTAGAATTTATGGAAAGATCCACGTTTCTCATGAAAAATGCTGTAAATGCTAATACAGCTAACTGGTGGGTTACAAGTTATGGAAATATCAAAGTTTCTCGGTAAAATGCTGTAAAGGCTATTACAGCTGACCGGTTGATTACAAGTTATGGAAAGATCCACGTTTCTTAGGAAAATGCTGCAAAGGCTATTACAGCTGACTTGTGGGTTATAACATACTGCTGGTTGAGAATTCCTTGCTGAACAAGGGTACTTGAAACCTGTAAGCGATTTTGGTGAATTCGCATATTTGTTGCATAAAATGAGTACAAGGCAAAGGTTATCACTGGCGATGACGTATTAACGTATGCCTGTCTCTGTCTTTAGCTACTCTAATCGAATAGTGGGATTCAACCTTCACTCTTATAGCACTTCCCCAATGCGCAGAACGCGATTTTACGACAACGGGAAGCAAACCACAGATCCGTGGATTCACAGCCCGGCACACTTGCCATTAAGCCACATTTGGCGGAACATCCTTGAAAATTCATATCTACAAATTACATTCTACGATAAAGAGGTCAAAACCGAGTAAAGCTTATAATGCATAACTAGACAAACTTTCACAATTTGTTTGAATTTAAGTAAACGTAAATACAATGCTTTTCTCAACAACAATAAATTTTATTAGCTTGGTGGACAGTATTAGAACACATTCTAAGATTATGAAATATAACACTCTTTAAACTCACGAAAAGCAACCTGAAATGAAATCTACATAACATTGTTTTATGTTGTTAGAAGAAAAAACATTTTGCCGCTGAAAATTCTTTCCATTCTAAACCTGCTCATGTAATGTATTGGAATTACAAATCCTTCTGGCCCGGCATGGCCAGGTGGCTAAGGAGCTCGACTC
>NW_013666231.1:278063-294457 GCF_000517525.1 Limulus polyphemus
ACTTTTCTGTATTTATTGGAAACTTCTGAGTGGTAGTCCACTTCAATCTTTTCTTCATAACAACATACATTTCCAACATGTTTTAGAATTTAAAAACCTTCTCAATTATCTTATGTATTTTGTGATCTTGAGCGTATATTATGTCACATCATACACCATTGATATTGTTTACCCTTTAAAATTTAACATTAATAAATTGGGTATTTTTTACAATATTTAATCCTCCTTCCTTGATGTCAAACAAATTATATTCATGGTTTGTTTTAAAAAAAGATTTTAATCAGTACAAGTCTTCTCAGTGATGCGAATATTTCCTCTGTTATAGGGTCATTAATATTTGTACTCTGAAGTGGAAAAGAAAAGATTAGGGCCATAAATCACGTCAAATGTCTCCTTACTTCACTTTGTATTTGTTTATCGATTAAGTTAAAAAAAACTGTGTTAAACGAAAGAGGGTCGATTCATGAGACTAGATCAATTTTCAACATTATTTCTTGATGATGACTTTATATGGTTCCTATCCTAATTTCAAGGTAATTGTTTAGCAAGTTTAAAATATTGAGAGGTGGATGATGATAAAATAGAAAATCGATACACTCAACTTGAATATCTTGCACAAGAAAAATCTTTTATCATGAACCACGGACAAAAATACTTTTTTGTCAGAACTTTCGTCATAAGTAAACTATTTTACCCTTTTGCTTTATTGCCACATTAAAATGGTATGTTGATTAGTGTGTGCCTGATTTAGGTAAATTTAGTGAAGAATACATTTCTTATAAATAGGTTTTTACATGTAGAAACGGCACATGTCTTGTGTTTCATTAAAAAGTCATAATATTTAATCAGGTAGACGGTAGCATTCCCTATGTAGGGATGGCTCGGATTGTTCATCGAAATGGTATTTTAAATATCTCCTCAATAGGTCATCACAACTTTACAATACTATACAGTGTTTTCTTTTATAACAATATCTATGTAATGACTGAGTCACAAGTTCTGGGAATGTTTGTAAATATCATAGCAAAAAGTTTGAATTTCTTGTTTTTTCTTTCTTCTGCTTCTTGTTTATTACATGATAACTCAAAAACCAAAACAATGGTGTTAACCAATTTCACTGAGGTGACATAGTTTCAAAGAGAGTATCTGCTTTTATAAGTATTATTATTAATAAATAGTCGTAATTTTTTAAAAAATCATAAATCCCCTTTGTTCTCCTGAAGACGAACAGTCAACTATTCGAAAGCGCTCGAGTTTTGGATCTTATTTTAAGTTTATTACATTTTATATGTGATCCTTTGTGCTAACTCTTTTATCAAGATTACTTACAGAAATATAGTGTTCCTTTAAAAAGCTTAAGTACAGGGTGAAACAGGAATTATCAGTCAATACTAGATAAACAATAAATATTACAGTTGGAACATCATTGTACTTAGAACTTGGTTATAAATACACCCTTCCCATGTCTACTGAAACACTGCATTAAAAAATAAGCAAGTAAGTAAATATCTTGTTTGCATTGTATTTGAAGAACTGATATTAGCCATCCATACATTAAGTTTCTTTTTTTAAAAAGATTTTTCTTTACCTGTATAAGTATAAAATTTAGTAACATTAACCTCAGAAAATTTTATAAGTTTCAGAAGGAATGACACCTTTAACTGAAGGAAAACAAGGCAATAATAAACAATAGAGTTTACCACTATAACTCCTTAAAACCATTGCGATTATGGCACCATTGTTCTTACTTAAAACATAACGCACTGAATTAAAAATCTCACCGTATTTTTCCCGCAGCTCACGATCACTGCTGTGGAATCATATTTGCAGTAGAACCTAATGGACCTAAATCAAACGAAATCCTTTAACACACAATATACCCTCTTCTACTTAGCAACATAACCTGTTCATACGTAAAGCATTATGAATGTTGCCGATTGATACAGAAACGGATAAAAAATAACTAATAATTGGTTCAGTAAGTTGTTTGATATCAACGTAGTTTTCAATTCTTGATATAAAGCTGTGCTTGATCATTTTATGCGCCTACGTTAAATAAAGACAATTCACGTTGAACTTTAAGTCGAACTAGTCTCACTAGAAGCTCAGTTTATCTTATTGTCAACGATATGGTTTGCATACTAAGGAAGTAGGCCATTGGTATCTTGCTCTCTCGTGTTATGTATTGAGAATAAATTATAATCTTGAATACGTAATATGGGTTAGAAATACGAACTAATAAATATATTACAATAATAGTGAATACTAGTATGCATTCGTCTTTTTTGAATTAAATAAACGTATGATATACATGCCTGTTACTTTTATTTAGGACGTGTTTCTCACATACTAAATATTCAATATTTCGACATGTAACTGTTTTTACGATATATTTTTGTTAATTAAAATATGATAAGACAGTTTTTTAGCACAAAACGTTTGTTGGAAGAAAACATAAGTTAAATATAAATTGTTAAAATTAACATACACTAACTATTTAAAATACCAATCTAGTATTGATACACAATGCATGTCATTATCAAGGGCAACGTTAACACAATTTCAACCACTGTGATAACATATTTAAGCCATAAACCTCATTACATTGCAAGTGTATTACAAAAATAAAAATATTCCCATATGGTAGTATGTTCTACACTCATTTCATTATTTATAAAACTATTTCTATTTATCTATATATTTCAATCGATTCCCTAATATTACGTTGATGATAGTATTTTGGTTCAACAATAATTTTAGTTTGTCCAAACTTAGTTTCTGTAAGATGTGCAGCAACGGCTGATTTCCTCAAAGTACCGCTTATTTTGCTCAATGTAGACCAGTTTACACGAACCTTGTTGTTTGGAAAATGTCTACGCATTCTTTCCCTCTGTTCAGTTTGCATGAAATATTTCCAATAGGCCTGTATATTGGTCTAATTTGACTATTTAAAAGGTATCCCCGGGTAGTCAGATAACATTAGATGGTCTATCTTGGGCAAACACAAGGTTACTGTCGTCGTCAAGATGTAGGACATCAGTCGTTACTGCACATTTTTCTGAAACTAACCATAATCATTAACTTCGGGTAAATTAAGATTATTTTTGAACCAAAATATTATCATTAATGTAATATTAAAGAACCAGTTAACACATACACAAATATAAATAGGTTTATAAACAATGAAACGGGAGGTAGAACTTACTACAATATGGAGATAATTTTTGTGTAATGCGCTCGTGACGTAATGAGTTTTATGGTATAAATATGATATCGTAGTAGTTGTGATTGTTGCAATTGATAATGATATACTTAGAGTTTCAAAACTAGTTGGACATTATATAGTTAATGGGCGTTAATATTAATAATGTATATTTTATTTTTTGGTTTATGTAATAAATTATTTGTGCTTGTCATTTTGTTTTATCATATTTTTTATCAACCTTCAGCTCAAAGTGCTTTTGGAATTTCATATTTAATTGTTACTGTCTGGTTTATGTAAGTAAAACGTTAAGAAACAAAACCTGTAATTTATCGTTTTCGGGATTTTTGTTTAAGTTGATTAAAATATTTTGGCACAGATTCCATACATAAAATAATAATGATAATAACTGCTGCTTTTCACACACTTTCGACTATCACTTCATACTCGTGCAAGTTGAGCGCATCAATTCCCATAAGTCATTCCTTCGTAGCTAGTCAAGCGTAGCCGTTGATTTTGTTATGAACTGTTCGATTCGTAAGATGAGAGACAGCTGTTTTTAGTATGAATATTAAAAAAAAATAGTGTTCTTCTTATTTAAGTGTTGAAACGTTCTTGTCAAATTTTATTTCTTTTTGATGAATAATAAATTTACTTACCAACATACCATTAAAGCCAAAGATTGGCGTAAAAATAGCTTTTGCGATAGGCCTAAGTTTACTATGCCTAGCTGTTCAATAAATTCGTTATTGCTATGTGAACTGTGGAAGAAATCTGTCTCGATAATCAGACTTTAGCTAACTAATACTAATCGCGAAACACGACTCGTTAGCATGTTACCCACTCTTTTAGGTCCAGAGGCAGATTTTAACTGTAGAGAAGCTTAATTCACATTAGTTTTAAAACTAATTTATAAAATTGTTTAATAGATATCAAAACTATGGGCGATCATTAAATTATGATTTGTTGAAGTGAATCCACCAAATAACGGTGTAAGGAGAAAAGATTCATTGAAAGCGTGTGTTCCTTTGATCCTCTGTACTGAAAACAGAAGAGAGCTTGTCTTGTCTTTTCATGCTGGAATAGATAGTTTGAGGAACATGTCCCAGGTAAGCAGTTATTCTAAATGACTATACAACTCCAAGCACTTAGAACTTACTGGTGGTTCGATTCGACTGTGTTGTACTTATAAAGAAAAACAAGAGCAATCAGAAAGATTGCATACCCTCGCCCCGCCGCTCCTTTTCGAGATTGCATGCGTTTATATAGGCCCCCCAGTGGCACAGAGGTATGTCTGCGGACATACAAAGCTGGAAACCGGGTTTCAATACCAGTGGTGGGCAGAGCACAAATAGCCCATTGTGTAGCTTTGTGTTTAACTTCAAACAAAACGGTTATATTGGATAACGTAAAATTTCACCTTCGAAAACTCAGAAAATTCTTCTCAGATCCAAAATGATCAACGATTCGGACAATTTTTTGCAGTGTGATGAGGAGTCTCAATCTTAATGTGCTCACGAAATTTGATACAAATCCGATCATACTTTACAGATTTATTAACCGAAAACAGCGAAAATGCCCTATCTCCCCATTATAAAAGATGCTTAAAAGTGATCCAGAATCCGGATGCATATCTGAATCAGGACCAGATTTAAAGAGGACTGTTTCATACTGACTTCCTATCTTGTGTAAACTTTTCGTTTACATCGGTTTATTAGTTTTCGAGATACGCAAGCGGAAACACAGACACACACGAACCCGATTGCAATATAGTCGCAAGGTAGTTTTTGTTGTAGAGGTCTGGTCAATGTCGCAGAGACTGCTAGATAAATTAACTCCATTAACCACATACGTTGAAGTAAACACAATAATATTCTGAAGAAGTGGAACAATGGTCACATTGTATGTATGTATTTTTATCTTTTTATTTTTTGCATACCACTCTTCAGAATTCTGGTTTATTTATGACGAAAGGTGACGATTAAGGTAGCTTGACTAGCTTTTAAATACTTTTTATGCCGTAAAGTCAAAAATTACCATTAATAGTAGAAACATATTTACTTTGATCGTCGGGCTAAAATGTATTGCAAAGCGTACTGATGTGTGCTATTTAGGTGAAACAATATTCCAGAAATTCTAGCTAAAATGTTAATAGTGCACTGCTATACTACAAAACAATGTGTGACAGTGCGCCTGTCCATGACGAAAAGTTTGGATTTCGTTTGGAATTCGGTTATCTACGCTAGTTGTCCCTAATTTAGCAGCGATAAACTAGATGGATGGCAGCTAGTCAACCCACCCACTGCCAACTATTGGGCTACTTTTTTACCAACGAATAGTGAGATTGACTTTCACATTATAACGCTCCCACGGCTCAAAGGGTGAGTGTGTTCGATGACGAGGATTCGAACCCACGACCTTCAAATTGCTAGTCGAGTGCCTTAATCACCGCGCCAAAATGTTTCGAACCATCCAACTTCTGATTACCATAATACTTTCAGAGTTTCTCCGGTGTAGCTTAGATCCCTAAGAAAGTGTCCTTCCGGTAGTAGAACGGTATGTCTACAGACTTACAACGCTAAAATTAGGGGTTTCATTCCCACACAGCAGATAGCCCAATGTGGCTTTGCTCTAAATCGAACAAATATCCAGGACAACTTGAATTGCTAATTAGATAATATATTGAAAACAGTTACACTAATATGAAGAAGCTAACTAGTAGGAGTAAATTACTACAAAATATTATGTCAATACTCAGCAGTAAATGCCGCGAGTGTTATGGTAATCTTTGCTATAGTGGTACTTAAAATTGAGTGTTCATGTAGCATCATATGTGTGTTAGTTGAAATTATTTGAAGGTACTCACTCTAGTGGCTTTGTGTTAAATGTTATGTACATTGCTGCATTATTTCTGCTAATAATGTGGAGCCGAACACTTGTTAAAACAACTTAGTTATACGAGACATATATTGTTTAAAATTCAGAATGGAATTTAAAGCATATACTCACCTAGTATAGAGAATAAACCATGCAATAATACTTTATTTTACGAGTCATATTTTGTTGAACAATAAGTAGGTTCAAGATTTTCATTTAGGAGGGGGAGGCTTGGTTGTTAGGGGTCGAAATCGAAACCCGTTCCCGAACATGCTTGCCTTTTTAGCCGTAGGGGAATTATAATGTGGATGGTCAATCTCAATATTCACTGATAAAGAATATCCCAAGAGTTAGCATTGGGTGGTGTTAACTATCTGCCTTTCCTTTAGTCTATCACTTCATAGGCCCGGCATGGCCAGGTCGTTAGGGCGCTCGACTCACAATCTAAGGGTCGCGGGTTCGAATCCCCATCCCACCAAACATGCTCGCCCTTTCATTATAATGTGACGATCAATCCCACTATTCGTTGGTAAAAGAGTAGTCCAAGAGTTGGCGGTGGGTGGTGATGACTAGCTGCCTTCCCTCTAAATTAGGGACGGCTAGCGCAGATAGCCCTCGTGTAGCTTTGCGCGAAATTCAAAACAAACAAACAAACAAACTATCACTTCAAAATTAGGAAAGGCTAGCGCAGACAAGCTCGAGTAGCTTCGCGCAAAATTCTATATTGTGGCCCATATTTCGCGATTTGGGTAAACTGACTGTAACTATAAAGTTATCATTTATAGCGCGCAAGAACTCTCTTTGCACGAATTCATTATAATTCTGGTTTTGTTTATAAAGAAATTTATAATCAATGAAATATGACTAGACTCCATTTTCTATTGTAAAATAAAAAATAACATTAACAGTATTTAGCCCCCCACACAGAGAGAAGCTCGGTGGTAAGTCTGAAGGTTTATATCTCTAAAAACCGGGTTTCGATACGCGTTGAGCACAGTATAGATAACCCATTGTGTGCCTTTGTGCTCAACAATAAGCAGTATTTAATTATCACATGCATTAGAGACTGACATCTAGCGACGGCAATAAACATTAAACACTTATCGCAAAAATAGCGCAAAGAAACGTTTCGTGTGTGTTCGAAATACAGTTTTCAGTCATTTTACCATGTTTCTTTGAGCAAATACAAATATCTGTTTTTGACTTATAAGTGATTGAGTTCAATAAACAAATATTGAAATTTTATGATGATGTGTAGCCGGTTTTGAAATTAGGTATAGTCCGATTCTGATAGCTTTATGAAATGTGACCGCCCAAGCTGTTAAAGTTTGGTCCCTGAATATGCAACAGGTGTGTTACAACATCCTAAAAGGCTGATATGCTTTTTCATATTATTCGTTGTTGGTCTTTCCAGTGAAAATCGCATAAAATAGCATTTCATCTACATTTTTTCTGTTGTAAATCTTTCCCAAGTCATTGGCAATATCTGTACTGGACTGTCGTGTATCATACAAAGAGCATTCCTTGAGTTACTTAACATCACGTTTAAAGTTTAAGCTTTCTATCTCGATCGCCTCTGGGGAAAATAGGCAACAACACAACATTCCAAAAAAAACCTATATCGTCAGCATCAACTTTTTATCTTTCAACTGCATATGAAACATCAAACAAAGACTAATAGATAAATTACCTGATTACATTACAACATCTCTAATACTAACTCAACCGTTAGCGTGTCCGGTCTGCGAATCTGAGGAGTTTGTGGTTTGTATCTCGTTACCGCAAAAGTGGCTTAGCACTCATGGGCCATGTGCCATAAGAGTAAGGTCAAAGATATCATTGGGTCATATAAAAATAGTCAATGAATTGGCGGTGGGTTTTAGTGACTAGCTGCTACGCATAAACAGCCATTTATGTAGCTTTGCGAGAAAATTCGGAGACAAGCGAATAATTGATTTAATTATATAGAGCAAATGGCCTCGTCCTTTAAGCATCAATGTAAATTTTAACTCCAGAACAATAAGATAAGCTGTACTCTAACTACCTCGGGTATCGAAACCCGATTTTTAGCGTTATAAGCCTTAACACTTGCCGCTGAGCTGCTAGGAGCACTGTTATAGTTAACCGTCTATTTAACTAGAAAATATTCTTGCCGTACTAATTGGTCTTTATGTTTTTGAAACGAAGTGTTTTTTACAACACAGTATTTAATGTTTGAAGTCTGATATTCGAAAAGGTATTTATATTTAGCTTGTAAGCGATGTAGTCTTTAAAAAAAAACAATATCCAATGATTGAAGTGCAGATAGAAAACACAAAACACAGAGGATTGAGTTTTGTGTTGTCTCTCTGCATTAAAAAAATTGAATATGCAAATCATCAAGTTGCGTAACAACCACATCCAACATAAATTCGTGGTGGAACAGAAGATATAGCTATATTTTGACATTCTTTATGAATAGAGTATGTGGCAGCCCTCTTCGACGAAAAATATTCTTACATCTATACCATGAAGATGTGTTCAGATCGAGGATTTAGAATCTTAAACACAAAGATATCCCTTGTACTTAATGGCAGTGGATAACAAAGACATATGAATCAACTTTGGGTGCCAGAACCAGCCAGAAAGAGACCTACAACAAGTCGTACTCCAATTGTAGAAAGCAAAGTGATGCATCTTGTAACAAACGACACAAAGTTCAGTGGTAAAAGCTGACTGCGTGCCTCAGACAATAACACGCAACGTAATCAAGGATATCCATATAAAAATGCGACACAAGTCACATATACACAAGCTGTTTTCACGACATATCTGCTCAACAGTAACATGCCTCCAAGTAGCTGGAGAATGAAACGAACATTCATTCTATTCTATGCAAAGTCATACCAATCAAGCCTCTTGTTGCAGCGTTTATAGATTTCTGCTCAATCAGAATATTGAAACTGGAGCTGGGAAACCGTCGTCCTCCTACACTAGATATATTATAGAAAACAGTAGGGAGAATGGGTGTGTTTTGTACACGACAGCCTTATGATGGAGCTTTTTGCAACGGTATATACAGTGCAGGTCTATTGTCAAGATGCACGGTCGTCAGATAGACCTTGACCGGGAGTGGCGACTTGAGCTCTAACGGCGTTATATGGTTCCGAAATCGTTTTAATATAAGCACTCAACCTCTATATAGTGCGAACATGATGCAAAATTGTTTTAGTGCATAACAATGACCGAAACATCTTGGTCTAAAACATACACATTAAAAACTTGATGTATTTCACTATCTTACTGATTCTAATCGATCTTGAAGCTTACCACATCGTATGATAGTGTTTATATAGCAGTGAAGATAAATAAGCCAGACACAGTAGCTCGAATGTTGACATACCCCTGACGAGTTTCATGATGTGGCTTGAAATGTGACAATTTTATGGTTTTGTGCAGGATACAATACTGACTGTTCTCCTTATCTTAGTGGAGTAGCACGGTTAATGTGCCATGGGAAATCAAAAGCCATGTCTCTGGTACTTGTGTATTACAAGAGATATGGCTACGAAAACGGAGATCATTTTTGCTTGTTCACTTGGAACGTTTCTCTCCGATTGTGTGTGTGTCTGATAAGGCATGAGTCACGTTGTGTTGCTCCGAAAGATAAAAAGAAACTACAAGTTTGCTTGCCTGCCTCATATACACGTGCCTTCAATCAACAAATCGTTTCTTTTCTTCTGGGCTTTAAGTAATCACTTGCGGAAATGCCAACTTGATGAAGCACGGCGTTTTATTATCAAATGTTCATACGCTACGCTTGTTACATATTATATTTACTAAAATAATGTTCTCTCTTCTCGCTACCAACGTCAAGCAATACACATTTTTATTAATCCCCAAACTCTTCAAGGGTAAAGAACACCATGATATTCAATTAGTTGCACGAACTTATGAACATTTTAATATATATCTCATTCTACGCATTTAACGTTGCAAGTATGTCACGAACAACTAGAGTTATCGATAGGTTTACAAAACTCAATTTACTTTTCAGGACTATGAAAGATGAGACGGAGTGGAAAGTCACGTGCACCGTATTTACTTTTGATTCCGCATTTCATTAGTATACTTACCTCAGCTATCAGTGGGCCTGGCATGACCTGATGGTTAGGGCGCTCTACTCACAATATGCGTTTCGCGGGTTCGAATCCCGTCCCCAAACATGCCCACCCTTTCAGCCAATGGGATGTTATAATGTGACGGTCCATCTCACTTTTCGTTGAAAAAGAATAATCAAAGAGTTGGCGGTGCGTGTTGTTGACTAGCCGCCTTTCCTCTAGCTTATTAATTCAAAGTTAGGGACGACTAGCTCAGATAGACCTCGAGTAGCTTTGTGTGAAATTCACAAAAAAAAACCCTTAGTGAACAGGAAATTGTGGCTGAGGATATAAATATACATAACTCACGAAAGAAAAGTATTGTTATTTCTTCAATTAGAGCATTTTGATTTTACCTCTTCTTCAAGATAAATCACCACAAAAAAATAGAGACTACAGCAAGCAAGAATCAGTCTAAATGTCTTATTCTACATTCTAATCAGTACTACAGACATTAAAACAGTGATTATTATTTTGTTGCGATGCGTATTAAAAGTTAACTAATGGCATATTTATTTTAAATGTCTTTGAAGGGATTGATTTAGCTGTAACTCAGTTATTAATTTTCTATCATTAATTAGATATGACTGTAACCAAATCACATGTCCACGCAGGATGGTGATGAGTTCGTTTCAAACCTCCCGTTTCTTAATAATCGGATGTTTTAGAGCACAACGATACGTAAACTATCTATTTCTGTCAAATAACTGTTTATCTACTTGTTCTGTCTGTTCGCTTGTGTGTGTAAGGAGGGTTGAGACTGTCCTTAATTAACCTAATAACATGTTTGTGAAACGAAATCCTTAATGTATAGGAAAAAGTAAAAGACAAAGCATAATAGGTTGTTACACAAATAACATTGTACACCGAAGAAACGCACTAAGAACAATCAATAACAGTTTCATTCCTGCGTAGTTAAGGCCTAAAACCAGGCGTGTTTTATACGAACTTACGTATTTGTTGATCAGTGGTTTGTGAAATATTTCATCACAACAAGATTGATTATCATTATAATCACATTTTTCTTTAAAAACCGTAAATGAATTTACAGTTTTATTGTGTGCTGTACGCCCAATTGCCTTGATGAGCTGTGATATTGAGCGCCAGGCCTCGTTGGCAACGATGTGTAATACAAAATGTGTGTTGTTGAAATGTTATTATACTCTCTTCTTACTGCATAGCCGTATAAGACAAAAAACCTTAAGAAAGTTGTGGCTAAGTTTATAATCAGTCTTACTGTGATGTAATGTTACACAATCTACTAGTCAACAGTCATGTTTTGCCAGCCTAAACGTTATACACCATAAAAAACCACGCATTCTACCGTAAACACTTTATTTTCAATGCGAAAAATGTCAATTTTGTGCATTTAATTGGTTTAATAATCTACAAGTTTCACGCATTGTTTTGTTTGTTATTTTAACGTAGGAGAAGATCTTTGTGCTTTCTCCAGCTTCCTTACCACTGAAAATATATTTAAATGGTCGTATTTTTTTATTTCTCTGTTACTTAATAAGGTTGCTCATCTTGTATTTAACGTAAGTAAAAGAAAGATTCCAGTATACACATAAGTTTATACTGCTTGATGCCTGTTTCTTGATTTTTAACAAAATATACTGGATTTGATTTGTTTATATTTGGCGTAGTGATAGTTCAGTTTTTTAAAGTATGTCTGGAGGATCTTGTATTATAGCAAATAAAAAAATAACCAAATAACGATATGGCTGAGACATATCACCAACGATAAAACTAAATATACCGTGAGTATTTATTAAAAGATGGAACAGATGTAGAAGTTGCCTGATAGTGTTACTGTAAAGAAAGAACTAAATAACGTGGTAAATCAAGAAGTAATATTTACTAAATATAACACTGGTGATCTGGCTGATCAGGTTGACAATCTGAAAGGCATGGCTGTAAAATGCAAAAATCTGGAACATTAGAGTACCACATTAAGAGTAAAAAATAGAAAATCGACGTTTTATGGTGCAATTAGAGGTAAATTTTTTATTATTAGTTACAGCCGACTAGTTTCGGTAACACACTTACCACAATCCAAGGTGCCTGAAAAGTGATTATGATAATACCACATTAAAGTAAACGGCTACAGGGCTATGTTAGTTCAAATATGAGATTTATTGATACTATTGAAAGAATGGTTTGTTTGGAAATTGTTGGGGTGCCAGTTTCTGAAAATAATGATGTGAATAGAATAGAAATGAATATTGCATAAGTTGCGACTGTAACTCTAGTGCATGGCACATTGACTTCCTAAGCCTAAAACTAGTGGTATATACCATCTATTATAGTTAATGTTCAGTTTATCATATCTATACCAACAATACTCTTAATAAGACTATAGCTGGTATAATAACTCATGACGTATATGATTATCTACGAGTATTTGTTCTAATTAATTCCGCCAGTTTTGTTAAAAATAAGAGAAATTAGAAATTTTAAGGAGGAAACATTTAATGGCTTAAAGTAAGCATAATGACCATTCACTATAAAAACAGGCGCTATAAATGAGACCTTCAAAGAACTTTTCAGAATTTTTATTTCTGTAATGGATAAAGCAAACACCTCTTAATACAATGGCAAAGAAAAAATTTAACTTAAACCACGAATAACTACAGTTATACTGAATTATTAAAAAACAGGCATAAAAAGTATCAAACAAGGTACTTACAAAAATTACTCAACTAAGCTGAATCACAAAAAGTAAATTTGGAGAAGAAACATATTTAACAAATACTGAAAATAACACAAAATGAACTTGGCAGACTGTTAATAATACAGTTAAGATTGAAAATGAGTTATATATGTATATATATAATGATTACTGATCCAATTGAAATGTGTAATATTTTTAATACTCACATGGAAATAAAATGACATTATCACTAAAAAATTCAGCTGTTGAACTTGAAAGTTTTGTTTCTAATGTTAATGAAAAAATCATTTTTCTTAAATCCTGTTACTACTGAAGAAATGCTTAATTTGATTAATTCATAAAGCCACAGTTCCTCATCAAATTCAATAAAATATCTGCTCAAGTTCTAGCTTCTATTCTGTGTGATTTATATACAAAGTGTGTTGTAATGGGATATTACCCGGATATTTCGAAGCTAGCTAGAGTACTTACGCTATTTAAATTATGTTGTTCATTTACTATGTCTACTGAATTATAGGCCTATCTCTATATTTTCTTTTTTTATGAGATTTTGAAAAGTTAATCAATTTATACGAGATTGGAATGTTTTAACAGTCACTAATATTATAAATTATAAATCATTATCATTTCGGCGTTCGTAAAAAAATCATTCTGTCGTTCTTGCAGTGTCAGAGATATTTTTACAAAACTAAATAAGTGATTTTGTGAAATCAAAAATATATACAAGTTACTTTGAGATAAAATTAAAAATAATGTTATTGAACAAACAAGCTGCATTAAATATCTGGGAGTCGTTATATATTAAATTCCAAAAACGAATAGTACAAAATTGTGAAACACTAGTGGTATTATTCTAAAATTGAGATATTATGCTAAATCTGAAACTTTACTGATGGTTTATTATGCACTTATATATATATCATTATATTAATTACGCGATTATTAGCTGAGGGTCAGCTAATATTTCAAACTTACATCCAATAAATATTGTTCATAATTTGGGCTATCTGCTGTGTCCACCACGGGGACTCGAACCTCGAATTTTTGTGTTACAAGTCAGTAAATTTACCGCTGACTAAAATAATTATTTCTAATCATTAAATTCGTTTTGTAATTTCCTTATACATGTAGATTTAAAAAAATTGTTGATGTGTATGTTTGGATGTACATACGTATAGGCTACGTTGTGTCTACATAATACAATTAAAAATATTGTAGATTAACCAATTTTTACCCCTGTGGTTATTGACACAATTTATGTCTAATCTAAAAATGATAAACAGGCCAAACCCCATGAAGAGTTTTATTGGGTTTACGATTTAAGGTAATAAACTGACGATATGGGTTTGAAAATAGTAAAGGTTGGTATTGTTTTTGTATGAATATCCATATACAGTAATACCTCGATATACGAAGTTGATGCGTTCTTAGAGCTTCGTTCGTATATTAAATAACCTGTAACATTATTACATTTCAGCCTTCATAACTTACCATTTCATACTATAAACAATTCATAACTTACCACTTCATACTATAAACAATTCATAATTTGCCATTTCATACTATAAACAATTCATAATTTGCCATTCTTATTCTAAACAATTTATTTGAAAATAATATCATACAATGTTTTATACGGTACAATATTAATATTAAAAACAGACATAAATAAAAGAAACAAAGTGTACTGTCACCATAGCTCCGTTCAAAGATTCTGTGGGAGAAGGGATGTGGAATTAGTTGTGGGGAGGGCTGACCTATTGTAAAGAGCCCTGCCCAACATATAAAACCTCACAGCCGAGACGAATGTTAACAAACAATATATGAGCATTTCGATGCGCACCGCTTAAGAATCTATATCTTATTATACTTTTTTTCTTATTTATTTTGTATTGTAGGTCAGTAAGTTTATTATTTGTTTATTCATTTATGCGTATTTAAACAGAAATGTAAGTGTTTAAAGGAATGTACATATATTACTGCATATACAAAGGGTTGAGTACGTTATATTAAAATGAGTTGGGGTATGAAATCAGCAAATAACGTAAAAACCTCAACCGATTAAAAGTCGCAGAGGAACGGCATGTATCAGGACTACATTTTTACATTGTTTGGCGTTACGTAAGTAGTGTAATACCACCGTAAATTAATAGCTTTTTGGAAGGATGTGTAATTAAAATAAGTAGAATATTCGATACGAAATAAAAACATTTTCTCGAAATTAACAAGAACGTTGACTATACAAATTTATTTAAAATACATGAACAACTATTGCATAGAAGCAAAAATTGAGTAATTTAATTTTTCACGCTGTATTTCAAACTATGTAAATCTTGAATAGCAAGTACAATAAAAGTATAATATAACAGATGAATATATAAATAGTTAGACTGGCGAGCAGACAGACAGATGTTCTTAAAACAATAATAAAGGAATTTTCATTAGTAGTTCAACATCTAAGCCGATCAGATGAAGCTCAGTGAATTAAGTGCTTCAAGTTAAGTGTTGAAATACTCTCACTACTTGGTGATTAATGTGGACCTATTCTATAAGCGTGATCTGCACTTGAACCAAACGAGAAATCATGCTTTATACACATAATGTGACCAGTGGTCAGGAAACTTCACTTAAAGTTGTCAGCTGTTGAAAATAGCTGTTTGTGCCGTTTGTTTAGTAGGCTTCTAATCCTGCTATCGGAATACAAATGAAACCAGCTGGATATAGTTGAAAGTGAGAACAAATAAAACGTTAATCAAGCTGAATTTCTACTTAGACACGTACTTCACGATAACATTAAAACTATAACTTACCAGCTTAAGCTAGTTAGTAAACCTTCAAAACAACACGATTATATAAGCTATAATTATTAACATGGGGAAGAAACACTACAAGTCTGAAGCACTTATAGCAAAACAAGCAACTGTAACATCTTCTGCCCGAAATTTGTATCAGATAATTATAGTGATAAAAGATCGGTTTAACTGAGATATAAGATGTGACATTTTTCGTGTTTTTTACTTTTTTGGAACTAATAATTTTAAAATTAATTTATTTTAGTGTTTTTTTTTCCTTGTACCAATCTTTTGTTACAACAGTGAAAGTTTTAGCAGCATCAATAATACATTTTAACAATATTCCTAAAATTTTGCCATTTCTTCATTATGACTCTTTTTTTATTATCTCGAGATGTTTGAAATTAGTTAAAAAGAAACTGAAAGTTAAAAATCGTCTTTAAACAGTTTTTAATTTTGATGAAGTTTTAATAGACGAACGAGATATGCGTTTCGTTGTTGTTATTAGAGTTCCACAAATTTAGGCCCGGCATGGCCAGGTGATTGGGGCGCAGTCTGAGGGTCGCTGGTTCGAACCCCCGTCCCACCAAACATGCTTGCCCTTTCAGCCGTGGGGGCGTTACAATGTGACGGTCAATTCCACTATTCGTTGGTAAAAGAGTAGCCCAAGAGTTGGCGGTGGGTGGTAATGACTAGCTGCCCTCCCTCTA
>NW_013666231.1:295457-297692 GCF_000517525.1 Limulus polyphemus
AATCCATCCACAAATTTAAGATTGTATACGTATACAAAACGTAGTTTCTGTGGTCCTGTAGTTACCTTTGAATCATGGGTTTATTAAAAAGATATGTATTTATTATTGCTTGGCAGGTTTCGATAAGAAATTATGTCGTTCTCATAGTAGTGCATAGTGGTTGAGGTAGCTCACATTTGTCAGTATACCCCGCTAGCTATTTATGGAACAAAAAATAGTTATTAGATCACGCGTTCCCGAACATTTAAAATATTAGGCCTAGACAATCCATAATACCCGTAGATAGTACTGCTTTCATTATGCCAGATAGAAGTAATAAAGTTAATTAATACCCGAAGTTGCTTTCTTTTTACATCTAATTTCTTATAAAGTAGATTTTTATTAATGATTAATAAAGCTGATAGCTACCTGTAACGTAGGCTTACTTGTATAACAAATATGTCGTGCGAGAGATGCACAGAGAGTGTAGGAATACATGATCATAGAGTGAGTATACAGGCATGGTGATTATGAGTTTGTTCAGAAAAAAAAAACTGCATGAACAAAAACAACACATACTCATAAATTGTGCAGCTCATATTTTGGAAGGAAGATCAAGATGAAATGATTTGTATCTTTGAAATATGAGAGCGTATTGCCTGAAGAGAACAAATGTAAGGATATAACCTTTCTATAAGAATTCGGCGGATGATGATGTATTATTATCATTCCTGTTTTGATTTTCTTTTTTTTCATTCATAGTGAAATATGATTGTGAAGATACAACTAATGTACATATACTTCTATAGAAACCTAGTATTAGACATATATATTTACATGTTCTTCGGACATTAAGCGTGCAATCTTTATCAACCACTCTTAGAAAGCAATAACACAAAGTCTTCATCGCGAAGAGAACATGATTCGTTCATACTAACGATTTACTAACACGTGAAAAACTCGTTAGCGTTGGCGTCATAGGTCGTGCTATTACGTCAATGAAAAATTGGGAATACAGACCATATATGGTGCAAATAATCCGTGCGTAATACTTGAATGTATTCTTCTTGATTGGCTTAAGTGTAGTAATAAATTTGTATCTCATCTTATCGTTTCTGTTTCATTTTTAATTGTCAAACACGATCAAGATGTGAAACATCTTGAAAATATTGTTGGACATTTTCAGCTTTCATGCATGTACATAAATACTTTGAAAATAAATACTTATAATAGTGACGTTAGAGAAATTTGGAAAATATATTTCCAGCAAGATTCACGGGTCATAATGATTTTATTAATAAACGATTACTACCTTAAATTACGTTATCGGTGCATGACATTTTTAGTTGTCTTGTATTGCTCATTTTTTTATCATAGTGTTTTTGGAAGAAATTCCTACTAAACGTTTGGAATCTTAAGTGTTTTATATTCGCAAAAATTACACACACACACACACACACACATGCATAACTATAAATACGTTTCATGTAAAAAATTACCGAGTTCTGAGTTGGATTAAAGGACTTTTAACTCAACTGACCGCATCGCTTGACCAGTATCCAATGGATTAGGGCACCTTCGTTTCAATCTGTTCAGTCTATGTTACATGTCGAAGATGATAGCTAAACATTCAAACATCCAGGTACGCGCTAATAAGCGTACTTATTTAAATGAAGAAGTACAAGATCTTATTATGGAAATTTCACCAATAAGATTTAGGATATTGATTTGAATTATGTTTTACTAATTTTTACATTGAAATTGAACTGACTCATAACTGATGACATTTTTAAAACAGTGAGATTGTTATTTGAAATAATCGACCATAAAAATATTTTAAGACTTAAAATCCTGTATCTTTTAATAAAATCACCGACAAATGTCGCAATAACATCTAGATACAAATGGAATACATACTGATCGGCGGAATAACACTGAGTCCCTCTAGCTGCGAGCTCTCTAACATAATCTGGTTCTCTATGAGTATGTTTATATGAAGAAAGCTTTTCCTCAACAGCTTTCCGCGCCCTAAAAAAGCAAAAAACATAACACCTATAAAGCTTTAATTATAGTATTTTGGCACTTGTGTATAAAGTTAAAATCATATTCAACGTTAAACTGGTAAACAATTAAAAACATTTTATTTAGGCGTATCTATGGCCTTCAAAAAGTTGAACGCCCCCCCAATTTTTTTCTTTTTAAACCCCCCCTTCCGGGGGTTGGAGTTGTGAAAATAGAAAGGGGGCACCTTTTTTT
>NW_013666231.1:298504-306168 GCF_000517525.1 Limulus polyphemus
CGTTGAAACATGTAGAGTCGTCAACTTTTTGAAGGCCATAGATACGCCTAAATAAAATGTTTTTAATTGTTTACCAGTTTAACGTTGAATATTATTTATGATTTTACCTATAAAGCTTGTTTTTCTTTGTGAGTTCTACATGTTCAAACTTGTTATTACAAGCCTTCAATAATTTTCTTTTTTCACTGGCAAAAATGTCACTAAGTTTTGATTTAATTCTTACTTTAATAAAACATATTATGATAAACATAAATGCAAAACATTTTAAGTGTTTATATCAAAATCTAACTTCAAATATTTTCATGCTATAACTGATATAAATCTTATATGATCATTTCATGTTCACAATTTACTAAGATACTTTTTAATTATCTAGAATGTTATGTTTCAAAAATAATCATAAAATATTTTATGGCATACACTTTAAGTTTTTTCTTATTATAGGTGTCTCTATAGTAATGGTTCTGAGTGTTTATAACGCTAGAAATCGGGTTTCTATATTAGCGATGGACACAACACAGATAGCCCATTGTGTGACATTTTGCTTAATAACAAACAAACATTTTTTATAGAAATTTTTTTTCTAGGTTTACATCTATCCAAGAGTAAGCACAAGAAAAAATAATTAACAAATGTTAATGCCGCGAAACTTTAGAGATTAATATAAATTGTCTATTTATTTTCCAATACAGATCTCCTCATTTGCTGGAGAAAACGCAAATTTTTAACGGGCATAAAACCATTACATACGATTTTAAGTTTAGACTACTCATTGGAAGAACTCTTTATAAACGTTTTTATATACTGTTTACTGCTGACAACATTGCAACAAGATATCTTGCTGTTATATCAGAACAAATTTATTAAAATATGTTCCTAATAATTAATTCTGTGTATTAATTTCTCTGAAATATACCATACGATCACGGCAACAAAATTGCGATAAGTCGTCGTAATATCTATTCCTGCCACCAGTCTTAACTTTTTTCTGTTTGTAATTTTTGCACCTCTTTTTTTAAAAATCTTTTAAATCTTGCACCTCTTTTAAAAAATCGGTTATCGGTTATTCATTTGCTTTACACGTGTCTAGTACTTATTCAAGATTCTGAATTGAGAGACTTTCTTTTTATTTGCGTATATTTCCGTTATATTTTCAAAACAATATTTTACATTTCTTCGTTTCGATCTTTCCCACAACTTTCTGAGAAACGTTCTTTTCGAACTAGTTTATTAAAAATGACAGATGGTGTGTGTTACAGCTGAAGATATTAACCTTCTCTCTGAAAGGTTGGTAAAGTATTAAATAAACTTCAATTAACCCTCCTTTTTAAGCTGCTTTAATCTAAAGTGTAAGAGAAAGATAGGATCTTTTTGTTAATATTCATTCTCCTGTAAAAAAACACTTTTTATTCAGTTCCTCTAAACTGAAATTCACACCATATGTTGCCAGGTGATCAATACAGGAAACGTATAGTTTTCCTTATTTCAACTTAGTTTGCTTTCAAACAAGAACCAGCCAAGGGTGGTTCTGGAGGCTTTTTATTTTTTACGGCAAATTGTCAGAGAAAATAGTTCGACTGACTTCAAGAATTTTAATCATTTTTGTCATGAGTTGAAATCACCAATTTTCTAAACCATAGCTCTTTTCTAGTTTGTTTTAACTCAAAGATACGCAATAGGCCACTGCAGGGAATCGAACCCTGAATTTTGGCATTGTAAATGTGTAAACTTACCGATGACTCACAGGGGGTCACTCTTTTCTACATTTTTCTTTATAAGTTCCAGTGTTGATATCTTGAATGTGAAAATTAGATTTTTGCGCTAACAATATATCTTACCGTCTTCAGGTGAAGGCCCTAAAACTTTGTGTATTTAAGACAGAAATTATTGTGATTTTTTCTTCTTATAGTTTAATAAATTATGTGCTTGGTTAGATTAGAAATTTGACACGTCATCAAATTATCTTGCATTTCATTTAGCAGTCCATAACTTTAAACTCATAGTAGTTATTCAACAGCACCCACCGCCAATTCTTGGAATACTTTTGCCAGTCCGAATGATGCGACTTGACCGTTACTGTTATAAGTTAAGGCACCCACGGCCCCAGAATGCGGAGCGCATTTCTTTTCTTTTTTTTTTTGTGGTATTGAGGTTGTATCATTATAATTGTAGCATCAGATTAAAAAATAAACAGTAGTTTAATATGCAGAAGGTTTTGTTTCGAAAGTATGCGCAGCAAAAGGTTCATATTGGTAGAATTCAAAAGATAAATCCCATAAATAATGTTAAGCTTTGTTATACTATAAACTTTTGCCGCGTCTTTAATTACACATCTCTATAGTACATCAAATACTAGGAAATAACTTAAATATAAATTGGGAAAATATAAAAACATGAAGTCGAACTTTACATAGCGAAAGTCAAACATCGTGTACTTTAACTAACATTAGTTGATTATTGTGACTATTGCTATCAGTATTAATTATAAAAGTATTAAATACACAAGGTAATGTAACAATGATCAGTTTATAACCTGGATGAAATTCTATTAACCCTCACAAAGAAAGAGTCTTGAATAATATGCAAACAAATAGACCTAAAATATGTGTGTGTGTGATAGAAATAACGCAAACTGCTGATTTTGTATCACAAATGTTAGGCCTGTTGATTTCTGATGCTTCACCAGTTATCGATGTTTGAACCGTACAAATTAAACAATGTTTTGAATTTCGCGCAAAGTTACACTAGGACTATCTACGCTAGCCGTCCCTAATTTAGCAGTGTAAGACTACCAACGAATAGTGGGATTGACCGTCACATTATAACGCCCCTACGGCTGAGAGGGCGAGCATGTTTGGTAGGACGAGGATTCGAACCTGCAACCTTCAGATTGAGAGTCGAGCGCCCTAACCACCTGGCCATGCCGGGCCTCATCGAAAACAATGACAACAATCAAAATCAAAAGATACGGCTCATAACAGATACGAACCAAAATCAAAAGATACGGCTCATAACAGATACGAACCAAAATCAAAAGTTAAAGCTTATTACGAATTAAAATGTATTTTCCTCAGTTGTTATTCAACATCTAAATATACACAAAATTCTACATATAATATGTATTTTAATACAGTTTGAAATCACAATGCATTGGAAGTGAATTGTACCACTGACACGTCATAGAATGTTAGGTCTGCGACTGGTCGATTGTACTGATAATAAGTTTCATTTTTAGATTTCAATTGCATTTTTTCAGTATCTTATATAAAATGTTAATTGAAACTTAAGTTTATTAAATTTATTGAACCACTTTACTGTTCTTTGTTAATATTAATTTTAAGATAAAATTCTTGGGAGATATTTCTACAGTAATTTGAAATAAACGTCAGCAAATTTCGCATCCATCACAACTTCGAAGTATCCCTGTAATAATATAAATGGAAAGCTCCTAAAGATATTCACCGTGTGTATCATTCAGGAACCGTTAAATAATTAACACAGTAAAGCGATAACGGATATTTACATACAAGAAAAATAAAATGTAGATAAGATTTCAATGTCTGAAAGAACATGGTAGCTATAAGCTTATAGACGCTCCTCGTACAATGTTCGTACATGCAGTTGTGTTGCAAACCTTGATTTTTCAAGCACAAAGTTAAATGTATTGGCTTTTTAACTGAAAATCATTTCCTATAGATTGCAATTTAGTAAACCTAGAGCATGACAACTAAAATTATGATAGTCACGCTAGAGAAAATATTGATTTTAACTGGACGTTTAACTCACGGACATATGAAAAGACATCGAGTCAGAAACACAAATGTACGTTTTTTTTAAGATTAAACAGTTACAGCGAAGAAATAAAGATATATGATCATTTAGTATGCTTTTTTTGTGTGTGATTTCTTTCCCAAAGAATTCCTGAATCTTGATAATAGGGCTCATTTTTTGTAAAAGTAAATAAAATGAAGCGAACTCGATCAGAAATGTCATGGGTTAAAGTTAGTTTATGGAGATTTATTTGGTCTGAGTCACCGTTCTTCCTGTTACCGTACTTCTTTCATCTTCTTTACTTGTATTCCATTAAATTACAATCGTTTAACTTCACCGTTATTATGTTCCAGGGAGTTACTGCAATCAACCCAGCAAGCACGTCTGAAATGTTTTGACTTGTGTGTGTGCACCGATGTCAAAGTTTCAGAAAATTGTGCTAATTCATTACCACGATATTTTGTACATCCAAATGGCACTGGTGCAGGATAAATCAACTTTTTATCTCAGAAAGACACCTTTATGCTATTAAGGTCGCAGACAAGTGGCACTTAACTAAAGTACTTGTTTCTGCTTGACCCTTGAATTCTATCTGACTCTTGTAGTTTTCAACTGATTGGGGATCCATTTCGAATACACTACAATACGCTAAGCCGACTAGTGACACATTTGCTGCACATCTCAACATGTTACGGCGTCTTATGACACATTGCCTGCACATCTCAATGTGTTAAACCGAAAACCGAAAAGTGTTATATTTTATGGGCACTATATAGTATACTAAGCCCGTGGGGCACAAGGGGGTACACAACTATGACTGTAGTAACGTATAAATTATATCTGAAAATATATATCAAAATCAAACAATTTTAAAAACTATCGTACAAATGTTACTACTATTAACTGATATCATAACGACAGTTAACATGTGTAAATGTGACATCTACACTATATACACAAATACGTTATACGGAGTGTAGGGGGCTAACAAAAAGTATGTTTAGAAAGGAGGGCGCCATTTCATGCTCACTGTAATATGCTGAACTGACTTGAAGCCCATTCATACGCATAATAATACACAAAAACTCATAGAAATTATTTAATTTATTTTTTCATATGTATATAAAATATTCCACTAGTTTATGCATAGCACTCCAACATCTGTAATGGATGCATATTATTATTATTCTGTTGGCTAATTATACGTTCATCTTGAAAATCTTTATATTGCTTTCCGAACTTTAACTAAAGAGAGGAAATACCTGTCGAAATACTTTCATGTAGATATTTTCCTCAATAATTTTTTTATTTATACATATATAGGTTTATGATGCTTTATAATTGGGATTACAGATGAAAATATTGATAACGGCGAGGGTACCCAATTGATGACTAAATGTATTATATATGAATATCATAAATTTTTGTTTTATGATATCGCATACACGTAATTAAATTAGTATATCAAATTATATAAGATATTTGTTATATAGGTAGCTTGCTTTGACCAGAAGTCGCCCACCAGTAGCACAGCGGTATGTCTGCGGACTTACAACGCTAGAAACCGGGTTTCGAAACCCGTTGTGGGCAGAGCACAGATAGCCCATTGTGTAGCTTTGTGCTTAACTTCAAAACAAAACAAAACAATTGACCAGAAGTTATTGATAGAGGCAGTATATATCGGACAGCTACAGTGCAGTTATTGACATCTACTGGATCTGTAATAAACATTGGAGGATTAAGTTACATTAATACCACCATATTTTTCGGGAGGGGGGTAGGGATTAAGAGAGTAATACATAATTTTATTTACTACACAGCTTTACTTTGTTGCAAGTCATCAGTTACAGCTACTTTAATAATTCAGTGACGTAAGTTAAAGGAAACTGTGATCATAATTTGGATGTGAATAAGAAAAAAAAACAACATAAAGTCGAATTAACACAATTTTAATAAATTAACATTTTTAAATATGAAAACAAACTTATGTTTAGTGAGCATAAAGAAATATTAACATAAACAATTCAAGAAGCTTCACGGAACAAATACGAATCCTAAGAACCAGGTAATAAATTGGGGCGGAACGGTGTTCTGCGTCGGATTCAAGCCTTTTCTTGTGATTGGAATGTCAAAGTGAATCGCAAAAGGGAGTTCCACCTCTTTTAAAATCCCAATTTAACCACTGCTTGGAACAAGCCTAAAGGCCGTTAAATTTGTGGTAGATCCTGCATGACTTTATAGAACGAACAAAATTACAATCAGTATTACTTTAGGCCAGTAAAAAATATTAAAAAAACTCTTCTAGAATTAGTACAAATCGTTATGTTATAACGAAAAATAAATAAAAAAGCATCGATTTTGGATCAGTGGAAAAAGACGGCTAATTGAAAGTTTCGTTGTTAGCGTATTGGTTTCCAATCATTATATGTAGAAGTATAAGACACTCTTTAAATCAAGAGACGAGGTTCTATTCTAAATCTCCATTATTAGTGCCACTAATTATTCTCTTCTTTTTCAAACAAGTTTACAAATAACGACACTCACAATATTTCTACTAAATAGATCATCATACGTATATATGTGAGGAAATGTTTGACTAATTGCATATTTGAATCGATCTTTCAATCAGTGCACACGTCATGTACACAAGGCAGAATATAGCACTTCTTGGAGTATGTCTACACTTCTTAAACAGGCTTGAAATGTCGTATACAGTAATGGTAAAGTTATTAATTGGTTTGTTTCGAATTTCGCGCAAAGCTACACGAAGACTATCTGCGCTATCCGTCCCTGATTTAGTAGTGATTAGTCTAGAGAGAAGGCAGCTAGTCAACACTACCCACCGCCAACTCTTGGGCTACTTTCCTACCAACGAATAGTGGGAGTGAGCGTAACGTTATAACGCCCCCATGGTGAAAGAGCGAGCATGTTCGGTGACAGAGATTCGAATCCGCAACCCTGCTAGTTTATTTAGAAACTCTCGTGGAACGTTATACAATATTAGATTTACTATCATGTAGGCATGTTTCAAAAAACGAAGAGGTTCAAGATTTTTCAACTTGTAAAATGATGGGAAATAAGTGATTTAATATTTAATCAAAATCTGTAATCAATTACGTTCAGATACCTTCAAGATCGATTGTTTTCATCATAGTCTGTCATTCTCCCTTTAATATTAGAAAGGTAGAGCTCTTTTGAATATCGACTGAATATTTCAAATAACTACGTTTGTATTAGGAATGAATATATTCACAAAATCTTTAAAAATAAATGTACATTTTGTTTGTTTTTTTAAGTTAAGCACAAAGCTACACAATGGGCTATCTGTGCTCTGCCCACCACGGGTATCGAAACCCGGATTCTAGCGTTGAAAGTCCGCAGACATGCCGCTGTGCTACTGGGGGGCATACATTTTGTTACCGGCTGTGCTTCGGACCCCAAAAGTAAGGCATAGAAATCCATATTATTATATACACCAGGAATCACTTCCAAAATAAGATGCCGAAACAAATCACGATAGAACATGTTACTTGAAAGCTTTTGTATCGTTTAATATACGGAGGACACTCGAAATCAAGAAGTTGAAATTGTTGTGTCTTTATCAGGTAAATTCTACCTGCATAATTTTAAAACAGAGAGAAGAACATGGCAATTTGTCTCTTAAATATATAGCGCAGATTTTTTTATTACAATATTGGGTTGGACATAAAGCTTTCTTTTAGGAATGAAAACTTCTGCGTATATTAAATTCAGTTACCGTCAACGGAAAAAAAAAACTTGACCCTGAAACTACTCTCATTCCATTTTATTTGTTCTTTCAATTACAATTACAAAACGGTCATTTCCAATAAAAGTAAGGATATCAGCCTTTTCGTCCGTTGATATATAAATTA
>NW_013666231.1:307168-312598 GCF_000517525.1 Limulus polyphemus
AAAGCATGACATGCCGGATGTGTGTCTCGTCGTGTGCCATCACTATAAGGGATTAGAGTATACTAAACTTTACACATTATATAGGCTACATTACCGTGACGTTTAGGCGGTTCGTTTAACTATTATACGTGATGTACGTGTCTTGGGTGGGGTGGGGGGGTAATGAAAGTATTCCAAAACGCAACATTAATTTCTTGACGACCTAATATATATATTATTATTGTTAAGTACGGTAGTATTTAATAGTAGGAATCCACAAGGTTTCCAAATAATTCACACGCCGAAAACCACCATATTGAATTCCAAAGAAGAAACCGACCATTCAAAGTACTGGTTACGATATATTATGCACATATAAAATAATAATTCGATAAAAATGTCGCTAACATTTCCAGTATAACAATTCAAATATTTCTAAAACAGCAACATTTTTCGTCTTCTACCTACCTGTCTACCTGATCACGCCAGCGAGGCTAGCCTCTAGACGGTTCGAATTATCGCTACAAGATTTCTCCAGCTTACTTGACTTTTGATATTCCGATCAATATATATATATATATTTTGTATTAATGGTAAACATATCATGCACGTACTTCAATATCTTTTCAACCCAATTTAATCCAACAGATGACGTTACATATCGATGGATAGACACGCGGCAGTTTCTAAAGGTAAAGTATACACTTAATATAGGTATAACATAAAAAGTAAACAGACGGAGTATTAAAAAATTATGAATTTTAAAACTAATTAGGGATATTCCTACAAAAAGTAATGAAATAATGAGACAAGAATTAAAACTACAATTACAGATTTAAAAAAATTAATCCCTACTTTTGCAGCTTTATACACTTATCTGTAGGCCAAAATAAGGATTACATTTTATGAATTTATGACTGTGGTTTACATTATTGTAAAAGTTATAGCTATCAGAAATATGGCTATACTGAAAGTTTATAGATGTTGTATTCATTCCATTGACATATAAAAACTAAACAAATAAATGGGAAAATAAAATAAAATTTTTAACGGAAAGTAGGGGGTGTTGATTATTCGTATCACTTTGTAGTATCAATTTACTTGTTTGTGTATTTTTATTGCAGCATTTATTTTAGTTTGGATACTTCTTATAGCAATTCTACGAATAACCAACAATTCCTACTTTCCCTTAACATTTTAATTATTTTCATATCTATATATGTTAATAATAATGATATTTTAATAAATCAGAGTGTTTCGTGGCAATGGTTTAAGTTTTGAAGCTCTTACTGCCATTATTCATACAGTGAAAGAACTACTTATTATAGGCAAGAAATTATAAAACAATAACAAATGACACAAATATGTGACACATTTCTTAATTAAAGCAACTTTTATCCCTTGCATTCCTTTTAATTTGTGCATTTCATATTCCGAAAGGCCTCTTGGGTAGTGATTTGTAGGAGACAAAAACAAAAATACTGAAATACTATTTTTACATACCTTCGATTGTGAATTCAAAATGAACAAATTAAGAGGAAGGTTTTTGATCAGAATTGTTAGGCCTACTGGTTTATAATACTTCACCAGCTTGCGGCATTTAGATAGTAACTTTTATTTATTTATAGTCACCCTAGTTAGTAGTTACCATTATTTGTGGGTTTTCGCTGGTAATCTGTGGTAGGTTTGAAGAAGGTTCTCACGATACCCCCCTACCCCCAAAAAAAACAACAACAACAAACAGTGTGAATACAAGAGCGCGATGCTGTAACAAAAATATATCAGTTCCCCAAACGATTGATTGTCTTTCTTCTATCAACAGCAAACTAGTGGTTAGATATGGAAAATCAACAAGAACACCTTAACCCCAAGTCCAAGTAACAAGCATCATATTTTCTTTTATTTGCTTAGATCGAAGAATAATAGTTATTTGAAATTGAAGACGAAATAGGATTTTTCCTGAATCTTCTTTTTTCTTTTTAATTTAATTTCTAAATTAATAAATAAATATGTCTTTGAAAACTAACACAAGATGGTATTCTATGAAATTAATATGTTTCCTTATTTTTGTTGCATCGATAGTAATAATAATATCTGCCTTCCTTATTCTTCTTAACTATCTACCTCTGCTTTTCACATCTGTTTCTTGAAAAATAAAATTTGAACACATTGGTAACTGATTTTATGTATGATGGAAAATCCCTATAAAATTTCTTTTCCACGATTGAAGATCGGATAGAAAGGTCATTAAGAGAAAAATTATAGAGAGTGATGGACTACCAACTCATTGGATGTTTTTAGTTCTGTAAACCTGATGTTTAATACGTTTGAAGTTCAAAATTGTTGGAGTTATTTATAAACTATTTATGTTTAATGTTGTGTCCGATAGTAAGCGGGTTCGAAAAAACTATTTTTGTTCTGTGCAGCTTAGTTTTGGCGGGATTCATGAAGTTCTAATTGGGAGTGGAGCTTTAATGAACAAGAAATTAACGTATTGCGAGTACTAGCTCTAAAGCAGGTGAAAACATGATGTGGAAATTTCTTACGATTCAACTTATGCTCACTGTACAAGTCTCGTATATTTAAGTGTTTAAAAAATAGTCAATTTTACTTTAATTGATAATCACCTGTTTAATGTTACTTTTGGTAGGTGAAACAAGTTCACAAATCTAGCGTGGCAGTCGGTTGTAAGTTTCGTTGTGTTCTGAAACATACATCATGGGCTTGAGCTTTAGCTTGTCTCACGTATGCAGCTAATTAGTTTGATTCGCCTAATTCAAACCAAGTTTTGTGATGAACTTGATAAGATAAACTTGAAACATCTTGGCTTAATGAGAAAAGGTGAACTCATTTTCTTGTGAAATAATGTAACGCAGTCTGCTAATCTAGTTCGACATCAATGAATTATTGTTCATCTTAAGAATTGTGTTTTCTATAAGTAGTACTTAAGTTTTAGAATAACAAAGGTGAAGTTATTGGAGAGCTACTATAATTTTACTCAGACAAACCTGAAAATATTTGATATTGTTGAAATTAGTCTCATGAGAATATTTTAAAAGTTCTAGTGAAACTATTTACGTTGTGTGATGTTTGCTTTGACTTGTACTTGGGGTTATGAATTACATGACAGAATCTTGGAACTACAGACACTGAAATGTACAGTTTGAGCGTTACGGAAAATGAACCTTAACAACTACATCATGTACATACTAAAACTTAGATTTTAGAATGACAAGTAGGCCTAATGCTGAAGGTTAATCACACTTTATGAAAGTAATATTTCAGGTTTCGTATCGCCCTTGGAATTACTACTTCTACCATCAGATGTACTCACTCTGATGGCCATGATTACGGACTGTTGCCAACCACTATAGTTTCTGTTGTAACAAACAGGAGCGAAGGTCAGCGAGGTTAACTGTAGACCACACATTTGGAAAAACTTTCCACAGACTCTACTTTTGGACACAAAACTTGAACTTGAAAGGGATTTCTGAAATTTCAGTTTCTCATATATCCTTCACATCAAAGTAGCCGTTAGATTTGATGTGTGGTTATAAGTTTGTGAGACTTTGTTAACTTCAGTTCCTTGTGTGTTATATCAATACCACTATCAAGACATATTCTCAGTTTCATTGTAATGTCTTTAGCCTTCACTTTGCTGATGAAGACATTGCAACCAACTTTTCTTGCGAATTTCTCCAATTCCATGGAGAACATTGAATATTCCCTTCTTGAAAATGTATCATTTTTATTTAGATACCAATCTATTGAGACAGCATTACACTGTCATGAACCAAATATATATAGATACTAAACATGTCGCCTTTGGCGTCAAGGCTCAAATCTGGACGACAGCAGTTGTACTGGCATAAACAAATTATTTTTATCAACTGCGACTAACCCTTTGGAGGTCATAATATATTATACCCCAGTAAACGTTTGATGTGTTTAAACACACGTATATGTTTCTCCGATCATATGCTACCTTTTCTGTTACTACTCCGGTTTTTACTCAATAATTATTCCATGCATGTAGATAATAACATCAATAACATTTTGGTCAGGACAGTATGTATATAAGCTTTCTCTTCATTAGAGGTAGGAACTAACGTTTCTCCAGTTCTGCATTTAGCTAAATCATATTGAGTTTGCACATACTCTAGCTGATAACTGAGAGAAAGCCAGCTATGTAAATTCATGCTACTTCTACAGAATTATAATATAATATGTTGAAGGCTATACTGCTTCGATAAACTGTAGATGCATCACAAATGTGTCTTTAATGTAACGGTTGAATAAACAATAATTTAGAATAGGTGAAACGAATAATTTTGGCCCATCAGACTGTAATGCTAACTTTATTACTGCACAAATTTCATTGTACAGTTGACTTCTATCTTACATCATTTATATTGGTGTTGTCTATTCAACCATTATAGGCTTAAGCTAATATCAACTAGTAAGCTTTTCTCTTCAATGTATTGGTTTATTAACCACGCAGTCGAGTAGAGGTAGCCGTCATATCATATGTATAAAACTATTTTAGCCAAAGTTCGTAAATAAGTTTTAAATATTGAAACCTCCGTTCGAAACCAATATCAAAAATGCATTCAATTAGCTCTTTTAATGAGCGTTGTATATGTATTTGTTTAAAGCCCTAGTCAAAACTGGTTAGCATTTGACATCAAATTGCTTCTTCTTACGCCCTCTTTCAAAGTAATGTGAACTTCATAAGAATACAAATATATTTCTAGTCATGAATCTTGTATGGTCTGCTTCTGTATGAAGTTATTGATTTGTACGATAGTCTGTGCTAATGTCCCCATCTTTATTGTGTTTTGGCACTTGTGTATAAAGTAAAAGACAAAAAGAAAGAAGATAAATAAATCAAATTGGATATATTACCTGAAGATTATCAAAGGTTTTTGGAAAAATCCTAAAATAGTGAATAAGTCAGATGTGGTTCTTAATAACAATCAGTTGGAGGTATTAAATAAAGGTCTTGGTTTTGCTTCTAAACAATTCAATATTAGAAATGAGGATTTAATAACGGATATAGAAACAAATATGGGTAAAGTGATAGCTGATAATTCTAAAAATATAATTAGAACTGAATGTTATAAATTTGTGAGTAATTTCAACCCAGTAGTGAAAAAACAAAATGTAGATATAAAGGATGTTAAATCATTAAGAGAAAATAGAAATATTGTTATTTGTAAAGTTGATAAAGGAGGGAAAATTGTAATACTTAATAAATGTGATTACCTTAAGGGGGGGGTAGAAGATATGTTAGAGACAAGTACATATAAAAAAAGTTAAGAATAACCCTACTAATAAGTATCATGAACTTGTAAAAACAAGTGTTAAAAATGTTTAACTTTAACTAGACATAGAGAAGAAACGATTAATTCCAGCTAGTTTATTACTCCGATACTTATATACTCCAAAAGT
>NW_013666231.1:312762-313842 GCF_000517525.1 Limulus polyphemus
AATTAAGTGTTTTGAAAAAAAAAATTGTTAGCAAATAAAATTTCAGTAGTTGAAACTATAGATATAGTTAATTTAACTAAGGTATGTGTTACGAATCCATTTTTTCAAGTTGACAATAATTTCTATAAACAAAATGAAGGGTTAGCTACGGGATCACCACTCTCACCATTATTATGTGATTTATATATGGATGTGTTTGAAACTAAAGCCATAAATAATGCAAAATGTAAACCTGATATTTGGATAAGGTATGTAGATGACAATTCTTGGTGTGGAAATATGGTAATAAGGCATTAACGGAGTTTGTTTACTATTTGAACAGCATTGAACCATCCATACAATTTACGTTTGAAATTGAGAAAAATAATAGCTTGCCTTTTCTAGATGTATTGGTGAAAAGGAATGTACATCAGTTTAACGGAAACCTTTCTTTGTTCTTATTCCACACCAGGAATCATGTCATACTAGGTCACAAAAAATGTCTGCGTTTTATAGTTATGTTAACAGAGCTTTGAAGATATGTACTAACCAAAAGGATTTAAAAACGAATTGTTTTTAATTAAGTATATAGCAGTCTAAAGAGGTTTTAACCCGAATATTATGAATAGGGCAGTTAAGAAATTCCCTAATGCTATAACAATTGATCAGATTAGTACTTTAAAACCTAGTTATGAAAAAAAATAGAATGGAAGGCTTAATCTTACCACATGTTCCAGGTTTAACTACTAGTTTATTCAAAGTGTTCAAAAAACAACAGATATTCTACCCTATATTTAAACCGATAAATAAGATGAATCAAATGTTAGGTACTACGAAAACTGGAATATATAAAATAGAATGTGAATGTGGAAGTATTTACATTGGTTAGACAAAAAGTAATTTAAAATACCGTTTAAATGAGCATAAGGGATATGTAAAAATTAAAAAAATACTGAAAATTCATCCATAGTAGAACATGTACAGGAAAACACACAATATTATGGGACAAAACAGTAATACTAGCTCAACCAAAAAGTTTAATAGGTAATAATATTCGTGAATCCTTAGAAATAATAAAACGCAAAAAAGATCATGTAGTAT
>NW_013666231.1:314842-320612 GCF_000517525.1 Limulus polyphemus
GATCACCTTTGAATGGTTCAGCGTGAATTTATTTAAATTAGCATACAAGTCACATGACCTACTAACACGTTATAAATACTTTAGCATTGTCTTGTAATTCACTCCTAAGGATGACGTTGCAACGTTGAAACATGTAAAGTCGTTAACTTTTTTAAAGGCCATAGATAGGCTTAAATAAAATGTTTTTAATTGTGTACCAATTTTAACGTTGAATATTATTTATGGTCTCCATCTTTGTGAGGAAGAACCAGGCACAAAGCATTAAAAACAACGATCTTTAGTTTAGTTTAACGACAAAATCATTTTATTTGAGACTGATCTACAGTCTCAAAATACACTCTAAAGGTTTCGACGCTTCCCAACTCATCATCTTTAGGTGGGTAAATCACAAGAACATTATACTATTTTGACCTTCTATTTAATCATATGACATCTTCATCTATATGTTATATATAGAATATCACATACATACATTCTGCCCCATCATTCATCTCTCATCCTTATTTAATACACTATTATTTTTCTTAGATTCAATTATCTCTAATGATAGAAATCTCTAAACTATTTAGATAATTAGTAAACTTTGTTCAAGCTTCTTTATCATATCACATAGATGTTATCAAAATATCCAAATTTCTAGTGACAAATTAAACTCATTTAAAACTTCGCTTTCAAATTTATTCAGAAACAAATGACAAAATAAATGTGACAATGAAGATCTCATAGTCAACCTTTCCTTCTGCCTGTAATATTTATCATTAATTTGAAAAAACGAAATTTTTATACAACTTTTTACCAGATTAATTATGTCAAGGACCAACGGATCCACAACCCGGTGAACTAAGCATTAGGCCACGCCTGGTCAGTTAAGATCTTCGAACTTTAAAGTCGTAAAAACAGTATTACCTTAATAACAACTGTTAATTTATACATAAGAAAATACCATATAACAGCTGTTTATTTGTAAGTACCGTTTCTTTATTAGTTTGTAGTTAAGCACTTAGCTACATAATGGGCTATTTCTGCTATGCCCACTACGGATATCGAAACCCGCTCTTTAGCATTATAAGTCCATAGACTTACTGCTTTGCCTTCTTCCTATGTATTATATTTTTCCACTATTGAGCACTTTTCCTCATTTATTGCAAATGCTGATAAACAAACTTTATAGACACAAGAGAATTTGTTTTGTTGTTTTTGTTTTTTGTGTTGTTGTTGTTGAATTTCGCAAAAAGATATTCGAGGGCTATCTGCATTAGCCGTCTCTAATTTAGAACAATAGACTAGAGGGAAAACAACTAGTCACCACCACCTACCACAAACGTTTAGACTACTCTTTACCAACGGATTGACCGTTACCTTATAACGAGATTCGAATCCGCGACCCGCAGAACGCGAGTCAAGCGCTCTAACCTCTGGGTCATTACAGCCCCAGGTGCAAGAGGAAACTCAAATAATTGTACAAGTTTAACATTAGTAACTATTTATAATTTGTCATAGTGCTTTCATTGAAAGATTATTTCATTACTATGCAACTTTGGTAATGTCTTCTGTGTATGTGTATATGTATATTTGCGTATCAACTGACAGTAAATCAAATAGTTTCTTTATATTATATCGGCATGGCCAGGTGATTAGGGTGCTTGACTCGCAATCTGAGGGTCAAGGGTTCGAACCTCGTCTCACCAAACATGCTCGCACTTTCAGCCGTAGGGGCGTTATAATCTAACTGTCAATCCCACTATTTGCTGGTAAAAGAGTAGCCCAACAGTTGGCGGTAGGTGGTGATGACTAGCTGTCTTCTCTTTAGTCTTTCAGTGCCAAATTAGGGACGGGTAGCGCAGATAGCCCTCATGTAGCTTTGCGCGAAATTCAGAATCAAATCTTTATATTATAAACTCTTAAATGCTTACATCAATGAATAAATGGTTCAAAAGACAGATAGATTTTTTCTCAAGAACAAGGATAAATGAATCATCATTAATTATCCACTATCTATGCCGATAACTGTTATATTTTCATATCAGATGAAGCTCAGTGAATCAAGGGCTTCAAGTTAAGTTTTGAAAGACTCTCGGCACTTGGTGATTAATGTGGACTGACTCTATAAGCGTTATCTGCACTTGAAACGAACTAGAAACCATACTTTATCTACATAATATGACTAGTGGTCAGGAAATTTCACTTAATATTGTCAGCTGTTGGTTTGTTTGTTTTTTTAATTTCGAGCAAAGCTACACGAAGGCTGTCTGCGCTAGCCGTCCGTAACTTACCAGTGAAAGACTAAAGGGAAAGCAGTTAGTCATCACCACTCACCGCCAACTCTTGGGCTACTCTTTTACTTATGAATAGTGGGATTGGCCGTCAAATTATAAAGCCCTTACGGCTGAAAAGGCGAACATGTTTGGTGGGAGGGGGATTTGAACCCGCTACACGCAGATTGTGAGTCAAACGCCGTAACTACGAGGCCATGCCAGGTTTGTCAGCTGAGTGACAAAGCTGTTTGTGCCGTTTGTTTGGTAGGCTTCTGATCCTACAACCGGCATATAAATGAAACCAGCTGGATGTTGTTGAAAGTGAAAACAAATATAGTCACGGACTGAGTAAATGCTGAGAAGTAAGGAACCAAAACGAATATCTTACTTATAATATAAACTGACAGGGAAATGCTTATATCGACTGATAGATGGTTAAACGATAGGCAGATATAGATATAGATAGTTTATTTCAGACAATGGGCAATCTGCGCGTAGCCGGCTTTAATTCTAAACTGATCGATTAGAGTGAAGACAGCTAGTCAACAGCACTTAATGCCAAATCATAGGATACGCTTGTCTGATTAATAGTGGGATTTGACCGTCACTCTTATAGTACGCCCATGGCCCCAGAGCGCGAAGTGCGTTTTTGCGGCAACTGGTCGTGAACCATGAACGTTCAGATTAGCAGTTTTAGCACATTCACCACTAGGCCACACCCATCCCAAAAAAGATAGCGACACTATACCTTCATTGTAGTGCAACTGCAAAGGTTAGCTAGAATTTGCAACTCTTAATGAATGAATAGATTTTTTTTATTCTTATCAATGTTAAACAAGGGGGACTCCTCAATAGCCGCGGCACTTGAAATTCTTTTAGGCAGGATTAGAATAAATTAACATATGAGATCTTTTTTTTTCTTTTTATTAGCTATTATTTTGTGCGCCAGCAATACCATGCGTTTGGCGAGCGTATACCCGATTCGATTTTATTACTCATCAGGATCTCTACGAGCCTACCCTCAAATTGAAATTCTTTAAGCAGGATTAGAGTAAATTAATCTATGAAAGGGTTAGACTTCCTGAGTTGAAAACTGTAATATGATTTCAAATCGGTCAAGAGATGACAGAGCTATGAGCTAAAAGTTTGTACTTGAAAAAACAAAAACAAAAAACTTCAGAGCCGTTCTATGAGCCGTTATGCCGCGGCTAAAAATGTATGAGTGCAGGACAATTTTGAGTCTTTGGTTTGATTGAAATTATTCGGCACTTTTAACCGTAAGTGTCATGAACGATGTAATATTTGTTCCGAGAGCACTGAAATAATACCGAATACCAAAAAATAATTAACACGAGAGAAAATGATAATAATAAAATAACAAGAGAATCTTGCTACACGAATCTTGCTTAATGAGTTAAGTTTTTACCTATATCCCGGGCTTAGTCGTACTTTGGAAATATAAGAAATAATTGCATTGATTCGCATCTATGAGTCTTCAGTAATTGAAGTTTCGATCCATGTAAACTTACTTACTCACCCGAAAGTGGATCCCTCGTATTAAGATTCTGAGTATCGATGTAAAAAAAACATAAAAGGTAATAATTGTCTAAATTTATTATTCCAGTCTCTAATATAAACTTTGTTCGTTGATTTTCAAATAATTAACTAAGTTCAAAGCATTCTGGTGGGTTTACGGACTTACAGCGTAACATCTTAGGTTTTATTCCTCTCGATGAACATAGCTTAGATAACCCATTGTATAGTTTTGAACTAAAAATAACAACCACAACTAACATAAAAAATAAGGTTTTAAATGCAACATATATTTTAATAAATACAATTTTAACTTTTCCTGTTCTAGGTATAAATGTTGAAGAAGTTCAATACCTATAACGAAACGTAGCTGGCATCTGAATAACCTTAAAGCAGAAATATATTACATTTAAAATTAAGCACTTACGTTGGAAGCTCAAGATATTTTTTAAGCGTTAAACAAGTTGCGTGGGATTTTCTGGCACTGTTAGTGTAGTTGATATTCAGGATGTTATAGAAGAATATGTACTGTTGTTGTGTGAGACTTGTGTGTACTTTGTCTTATATTGCCCCCCCCCCAGTGGCACAGCGGTATGTCTGTGGACTTACAACGCTAGAAACCGGGTTTCGATACCCGTGGTGGCCAAGGCACAGATAGCCGTTTTGCAGCTTTGTGGGCATAATTAAAAACAACAAACAACAATACATTGCCCCCCAGTGGCACAGCGGTATGTCTGTGGATTTACAACGCTAGAAACCAGGTTTCGATATCCATAGTGGGCAGAACACAGACAGCCCATTGTGTAGCTTGGTGCATAACTTCAAACAATCAAGAATTGTGTTATATCTTAGTTTTTCTGAGCCTATACTATAGACTGCAATCAATGGGGGTGGACACCCCTTGAACAAAGGAAACGTTTAAGTAATAAAAAGTTTTTCACTTAGAAGAGCCGTTATACTTTCTATTAAATAAATGCCCTGCCTATAAAATAAAGAAATCGAGTATTTATAATGCATTTGTTAGTACCATTATTGCATGCATTAAAAGCATCCTAGCGGTAGCGAGAAATAAGCAATTCGCATTTATGTGATAGTTTTGTATAATAAAACAATTGAAAGAAATGTGTCTGACGTTTCTGATATAAACTAGAAACAGATCGCCATCGTTAGCTGCTTTTCCTGAATCGCTACATGTGGATAAATAGATTGGAGAGACCTTTCTGTCGTTTTGAACGCTTATTCTGCTGATAGAATACAATATAATTGTATATATATGATAGATATTATAGAAGAAATACTTTAAACCATTATTCACAATCCAGCAAATACGATAAAAATTCAGACTAAGTCAATTGTTCTGGAAAGTGAATCTGCGGATGAATACTCTAATAAAACTGAGAAAACTCTTAATTTAAAATATCATTTCGCCAGAGCACTAACAGAAGTAATAAATATTAGAATGTTCGAAAAGAACTAACTTGAACCTGATGAGGTTTCTCGTAAGATCGTTATCCTGGGGAACATGTTTAAAGATCATATTAAGGATAATAGGATTAGGAAACGTATCCCAACTAATTAGCCGTCTGTTAAAATAACGACGATGGTAGATTTTTTCTTCTTATTCGAAAAACATAAAGGACTTATTTCAAGTCAAATAGAACCAACGAATAATAAGTAGGTTTGACCAAACTATAGTATAATAATTTACATTTGATGGATAAATAACGTTTTTTGTTTTTCATTCAAAAATATTAGTTTTTATTTTATTTTTTTTCATAGATTAACCATATTATCTTCTACTTCGTCATATTACTTCTAAAGTCTATGTGTAATAATATAAACATTCAAATTCATACAAGAAGTAATAATACAGAAGAGCCAAAGTCTGAGAAGGTACCACAAAAAGATTAAACTTTAAAATCTAAATACACTGCTAAAAACAATAAAGTTTGTTTGTTTGTTTTTAATTAAGCACAAAGCTG
>NW_013666231.1:320742-323920 GCF_000517525.1 Limulus polyphemus
TGTGCTCTGCCCACCACGGGTATCGAAACCCGGTTTCTAGCGTTGTAAATCCGCAGACATACCGCTGTGCTAGTGGGGGGCGAAACAATAAAGAATTATCGCAGTTTTATAAATTCTGGCTATGAATGTTATTTAATAATATCTGTGTTGGTTTTTATGTCAAACAAGTCCTAGCTGATAAATCATATGATCTGATATGCAAGTATCTTCTACTGGAGCACATGTTTCTAAGTGCTTATTTGGTAGTACAAACTCTGCAACCTAATAAATGAACAGAAAGCGCTTGTTAAAAGGACATAATCAATTCGGACACTAATGGAAGTCGTACATCGATGAATCGTGATGCTGAGGTTATAAGCCCCACTCTTCCATCACAGCTGTTTCTAGTTCATCAGTACTTCTAGAAACTTAATAATCTGTTGACAAGCCTTTTCCCAGAACATACCATGTATATTCAAATGAGGGCGTGCTGGTCAGTCCATCCCCTGGATAGTCTCTTTTCCCAAACACTGTTGACCAGTTAGCATGTTGTAGGCACACGTTATCATCCACTAAATTGACTAGAAGACATTTCTGACCATCTGCACCTGTATATGCTAACACTAATAATTTTAAGTTTGTATCACAATATCATATGACCAACATGGTGCAATGTAATTGCACATAAGCATCGGTATGGTTATCGGTTCTGATCTGTGCCCCGTCGTCATTGGTATCCTGGCATGTTTAATTATTGCTCTGGAACTCTTTACAAACACTACTGTTATTCAAACTCAAGCTACTGATTAAAATCACAATGTTCCTTTCATTTGAATATAGGGCCCCCAAGCGAAATGTACATGCCAGATCACATGACCGGTCACCTCACACTTGTTTTGTATAAAAATCTACACAGAGATGCAGCTGTCATTGTTAATAACAACAGCTATTTATCTTGTCAAAGCTAGAATATAGAAAGCTCAAATTATTCTTTAATTGTTTTGAGTAATGTAACAGATTGTATTTAGACCTTCAATATTGTTTAGTCTTCGGCCACTTTAAATTAACTTATCTTATTGTATTATAACATTTGTTTAAAAATTGACACTTATGCCATTATAAAAAAAATACAAAATTAGAAGATTATATAACAACAAAAATATTACATTTGAACTCATCAAAACAAGTTTTATTGTTCACGTAAATACCATTTTTAACAAGCTTATCACGATGTGCTCCGCATTAATAAAAAAACAATAAACCTTATTGATTTTGTACCAAACACGATTTAATCAAGATACTTTCCAGCTTATCCATTTGCACTACGCATTGTAAATCACCATAAATATTTAACGATGTGTCATACTTGAGCTTTTAACTTTATAATGTGAAACTTAGAAAGTTTATCATATGAATCAATTAGCTCAAATTTACCTTTGTAATTCTTTATAAGAAAAACTCTAAAAGCATATGAACTTTTATTATTATATATGGTATAAATATTACAAATATTACAATACTAAACTAAATCATAGAATCAACGCTCATGAAGAGAGCCCCCCCCCCCAGTGGCACAGTGGTATGTCTGCGAACTTACAACGCTAGAATCCAGGTTTCAATACCCGTGGTGGGTAGAGCACAGATAGCCCATTGTGTAACTTTGTTCTTAATTACAAAATAAACAAACTCATGAAGAGTTGAGAACGTGCAGATGTGTACATTACACGTTACAATGTTAATGTTTTTAAATTATTTCATTCGTTTACTTTGTGTTTTAACTCTTCTTTCTAAGATGTTGGAACTTCATAAATTTAGATATCTTATATTTTATCTTATCTTATATAGCGTATTGAAATAGTACATTAAAATTATTCTCCCAGTGTAGATCTTGGGACTATGGACTATGAATCAATCAGTCCTTACCTGTCTTCACATATGTGCTTTAGGCTCAAATAAGTGGTCAGTTTGAGGATTCTTATACAAATATTTATTAGATTTAAAAGATGCCAATAAGTAAGAATAGAGGCAGGCGCCAATGATGCCGCACTTTGCTTCCCACGACTTGTTGCAGGGTTCTTTTGGGTAGTCCTGGCGCCCAACTTCATCCATACTCCTTTGTTTTCCATGCCATAAAGTAAAAAGGATATTCTCGTCTTGGAAATTCTTAACACTTTTTTCATAACTCTGAGAGTATGAATATTGTGAATCGGAAAGGGCTGTTACACACTCTTCCCAAAAAACGGCCAATTTTTGGTGACATCATACTATCTACCAAATGTCGAGCAATATCAACATGTAGTTGTGATACATTCTGTTCAACCGCGACTTTATATCGGCTTGTGATTTTTCAGGTGATATGATCATTTGCGTATTCAAGTATAACGTACACATCCCTCTGTACCTGTTCAGCTGCACTAATTGAATATTGGACCTATTACTTTAAAAATTCGATTACGATCGTTGTACTATATTTAGTCATTGAAGCAAATTGTGCTTTTATGAGAAAACGTCCATGGGATTATGAGCTGGAATAACATAACTCATTGAACCTTGTCATTTTGTTTTGTGTTTTTTGTCGAGGGTCATTTAATTATGTCAAGAAAGCTACTAGCCGGAGAATTGTTGTTTTAAGCAAAGCCACATTAGGCTATCTACTGTGTCCACTGCGAAGAATCGAACCTCGGATTTTAGCGTTGTAAGTCTATAGGAGAGGAATAGAATATTGGTGGCATTGGTGAACAACTTTGTTTAATAACTAAGTAAAACGCCATTCCGGAAAGGAAATGCAATTTAACAACAGCTAGTTCATTACACATTTATTCATTTCGCAAGCTAGATCCCTGCACCACGTTATTAACAAAGGGGCCGACCGTCAGAACTCGGGAATTCAGTGACCATTCGTGGTTAAGGGTCTGTCTAATGGAGATCACAACCGCAAGTTGTTGTCACATATCTTAACAGTATGATTATGTTTTATACTTTTCTACTGACATATGAAAAAATAATATCATCCTCTAATAATAACCCAGATAAGTCAAAAAAATATGTCATTCCATTGTGAAAAACGTTGTTTAACAAGCTAAGACTTAAGTTTACCCTTTCAATGTTCTCAAGCATTTGCAAAGTATTAGTCTACCCAGTGAGATTGTAATTCTTTAATATAATGTTTAAATCCTTGAACGATAATTATTTATTGGTT
>NW_013666231.1:324066-342939 GCF_000517525.1 Limulus polyphemus
CTGTGCCACTGGGGGGCTGAAGACACTGAAGGAGAGGCTTTACAACTACAGTTAACATGTCGGTATAAAATTATTTCTACATATCTACCTTCGCACATATTAAATGATCTAGAACTTGATAAAATCGGCGTTACCGGAGATTATTGAAATCTATGACTACCATTTCTAAAAGCAAGTTATGAATAAATATATTGTACTTTTTATATATTTTTTCTTATGTTGCTAATGTTTCCGCTCTTTTTTTTTATTGCTCATTCGCAACACTATTTCTTAAGAGCATTTCAGACAATAGGTACAAGTTCTTTCAACTGAGTAACAAATAACAATAACCAGACACTCACGTGGTCGATACATCTGCACGTAATGGAAGGTCTTCCAGACATATCGCCATTAGAGGAAGAAAAAAGAATGGGCTAGGTCTGCAGTTCTTGTGAAGAGCAAGTTATGGTTGACGTATTTCATACTGTTTTTCCAAAGGAAAAACTATATTGTTCTTGTTAAATCGAAACATATAGGAACTGTTTTTTAAGAACATTCTCCGACCAAGTGAGGTAATTGTTGGATAAGTTTCAATGCTGTCCGAGTCTTATTCGATTCAGTTGAGTTCTTCTTCAACGTAATAACACTATTTGTAGATTTTTTAAAGTATTACTTTGGTTTTCGATTCAGCCTCGCACATGGTTTGATTATTCTAGCCATGGTCAAGACGCTAAAAATTAAATCCATGATATTAAACAACGAGGGGGACATCGTGTTTCAGACTTGAAGGATAGGAAGAAAACTTTCCCGTTCAACTTGATAAACTTTAACTGTGCATGCAAAAATTATGGATTAAAATAAGTTCAAATGGATAAAAGTTGACCCCAACAGTTAAAACATTTAAAAACAGTTTTAAAAAATGAAACAAAAAACGTTTAACTCATATTTTTGGATAAAACATTATTTTGGAGATTCATCAATTGAAATAGCATGAAATTAAACCAGGTTTGTTGAAATAAAAACCATCATAACAAAATAATTCTTTTGGTGTACCGAGGTTAATGAAAAAATGACTTGTCACTTAAATAATTTTCATCTGTAGTTAAGCCTAAAAAAATTTTTTTGTTTGTTGAATTTCGCGTAAAGTAACGTTTTTAATAAGCAAAATTGGGCTTGTTTTCTTTAAATGTCGCTCTTGTCTATTTTTTATTATTAAGCACAAAGCTACTCAATAGACTATCTATGCGGTGCCAATCACGAATATCAAAACCGGGATTTTAGCAGTGTGAACGCTTAGACTTAACGCTGAGCCATTGTGGAGAGGGCTTAAAAGTTGCGGTTTGGGGGCTTGTTTTTTGTTTTTGAATTTCACGCAAAGAACATTATTCAGACGCTCGCATAAGGTGTCGCACATAAGTTTGTTTGTTTGTTTGTTTTGAATTTCGCGCAAAGCTACACGAGGGCTATCTGCGCTAGCCTTCCCTAATTTAGCAGTGTAAGACTAGAGGGAAGGCAGCTGGTCATCACCACCCACCACCAACTCTTGGGCTATTCTTTTACCAACGAATAGTGGGATTGACCGTCACTTATAACGCCCCCACGGCTGAAAGGGCGAGCATGTTTGGTGGGGCGGGGTTTCGAACCCGCGACCCTCAGATTGCGAGTCGAGCATCCTAACCACCTGGCCATGCCGGGCCTTTTGGGCTTGCTTTATATTCTAAGGCCGCATATTCGACTTCAATGCACAGGAAAATGGTCTTACGAGTGATTTTTGTGATTTACTGGGTTAATGAATAGCCTTTCAAATTATTTTAATTTTAGAATCAGTTTATCCCCACTCCTGTTCGATTAAAACACTCACCCACAATCGTGAACTTTCTGGCCCGCTAACTTGACACATTCTATACTCTAATTAAGCCGCCCAAGTCGCAGTTTTTAGAGTAACCCATAAAAGAGCAGCTTTGAAAGTGAGTTGCTACTTGTTCGGAACGGCAGTGCCGCTTATTTTTCTCATGAGACTTTCTTACATTGAAAACTACTCGCCGTCTCTAATTTTCATTTGACTGAATAGAGGGAAGGTAACTACTCTACAACACCCATCGCCATCTCTTGGGAAAGTTTTGTCTGTTCAACTAGTGGGTATTGACTGCAGTTCTTATAAAACACATATATCCTCAAAGTGCGGAATGAGATTTGTATTTCTGTGATTGCGGAGCCGAACATCAGCATCCTTTTAACATTTTTAATCTTCAATAGAAACATCAGCATTCTTTAAGGATCCCCCTACACACTTTAACATTTTTAATCTTCAATAGAAACATCAGCATTCTTTAAGGATCCCCCTACACACTTTAACATTTTTAATCTTCAATAGAAACATCAGCATCCTTTAAGGACCCTCCCCCCCACACACACACACTTTAGCATTTTTCTTACCCTTAACATACTTAAAACATTTTTCTGTTAGTTTTAAAATCATAAGCCAGTTGTTTCTCATAACCCCTTTCTCATAACCAATAAATAAATAAATACAAATTTGCTGTATTATAGGTTCGTCGTCCGTGACAAAACTTTAACCAAATCGTTTTTGATTCCGATAAGTTTGCATTTTAAATAAATCTTTTCTTCATTACCTAAAAACATATTGTGTTTTATAAAATGAGAGAGCGTATAAATCGACCATTAGTAAGCGACCGATCTTGCACGATATTATGAAAATATCGACAGACCTTTCAATCTTTCATTTGTAAATTATGTAAAAAAAAAAGTAAATGTTAAACACGCCGTCAATACTTCGCCATTAATCTTCTTTCATCCGGGGACTAATGACCAAAACCGAATAATGAAACATTCATGATTCGCGGCCTTTAGACCGGAGATTGCTAACCCACCTAAAAACGCCCATCCCCAGGATCCCTGTTTAAAAGCGACGAACCTAATTATGTGAAATATGACAATGTGACCTCCGTCAAACACACGAGACTAGTCAAGCGGAATTTCCATTAGAACACCATTATAGGGGAAATCGTAACTTTTTAGGGTTTTGCTTAGTAATGACTGACAAGCAGGAATATCTAATGTTTCTCTCTTTTTTCCTTTCTTTTTTTGTTGTTTTTGATGTTCTTGATTTCTTCGAGGTGATTTTTTTATAGCTACGGCACAGTCAATTTTTCAAGGTTTTCAATTTTCAAGGTTTATATGGAAATCCAAGACTGTCGATCATTATTATAGATTTTGTTCTTGATTGTACAGTATGCATAATTATATTGTGATTTTGTTCTTTCGTTGAACAATTTATTTTCAATTATTCAGTGAAAATAAGTCAACGTCCTGCCTATGTAACAAGAACAAATCAGTTTATTTATTTCTTAAACACTTTTACAGGCTTGATCAATGTGGTAACTTTTAAGCCACGTTTACAAATGACTCTAGCTGCACAACACTAACGTAAAACAAATCAACTTGTACAAAATAACTCAATAAGCGCAATAACTAACACAATGACTAATTCACTTTACCAGCTAAAAACAGCTCTATCTTCTTAACTTTGTCTTTGCTTTACTGATTCATTCTGCAAGTTTACTTAACTTATTGACTGGCTCACCCGTATTTATAACTAATCTTTGTTCTAGATATATCGCAAAACATCTAGGTTTTCGTGACGTCAATTTAGAATGTTCTAGGCCTGCACTTACAAATTTATTTGATGTTAACGTCATGAGGCCTCTAGCTAATATCTACGTTACTACATAAAAAATATAGCTTATAACAATTATTTATTCTCTGGAACAATGCTGATTGATAATAAAACAAAACGCACGACAATGTAAGGAAACGTGGATTTCCAACAGTGATGTGTCCTGAAAAACTGAAGACTAGATTATACAGTTAGGGTTATTCGAATTTTTGTTATTAAAACATTACACGATGTAAATAAAACTTGAATACTTTTAAACAATAAAAAGTAACATTGTTTTGTTTTATTGCCAAGCCAATGGGTTATCTATGCGGTGACTTTCATGGGTATCGAAACCCTGTTATTAGCGTTATATGCCTTCATACTTACCACTGAGCCACTGCGGGAAAAGGGGCTGAAAAGTAACATTTTGAACTAAATCTTAAAAAATTCAAATATTTAGAATAATTGCAATAATTAATCACACGAGTTCCATTGGCAACAAAAACATAAAGACAAACGTTATAAAACACGTAAATTTGACTACCCCTGGCCCGGCATGGCCAAGTGGTTAGGGAGCTCGACTCGCAATCTGAGGGTTGCAGGTTCGAATCCCCGTTCTACCAAACATGCTCGCCCTTTCAGCCGTGGGGGCGTTATAATGTGACGGTCAATCCCACTATTCGTTGGTAAAAGAGTAGCCCAAGAGTTGGTGGTGGGTAGTGATGACTAGCTGCCTTCCCTCTAATCTTAAATTTGTAAAAAAATTTGACTCTCCCCCCCCCGTGGCGGTGTTATAAAATGAAGGTCCATCCCACTATTCGTTGGTAAATGAGTAGCCCAATAGTTGGCGATAGGTGGTGTTAACTAGCTGTGTTCCCTCTAGTCTATCACTGCAAAATTAGGGACGGCTAGCGCATTTAGCCCTCGTGTAGTTTTACGCGAAATGCGAAAAAAAAATCAAAGCAAACCTATATTGAGAAAAAAAATCAAAGTTCAAAAAATGTATGTTTTTTTGTGTTTATATTTTTATATTTATTCGCGATTATTAATAGGCATTTAATTACTTATTTTGCATTCTTAAGTAAAAAGTCGAATTAATACTGATGCTATAAACGAAAAAAGCTATTTTTGGTAATGAAGAAAGAACTTTATTTGAAAAAAATAACTTCATCATTAGGAAAACAGGAAGAGGAAATAAGACCATGCAATATATAATTTAAAGTGAACTTAGTGACAAAATTTTTACAGTATTTTATTTTGCAGCACAGATAGTTTGATCTAGTTTTATGTTAAGTAAGTCATGATTACAGAATCTATTTTTATCTCTTCATTTTTTTTATTGTTAACGTTTCAATCAAATACAGCGACTGTGACGATTTTAGGTCATCGTAGACGAGTGGAAATACAGCGACTGTGACGATTTTAGGTCATCGTAGACGAGTGGAAATACAGCGACTGTGACGATTTTAGGTCATCGTAGACGAGTGGAAATATAATATATATAAATTAGGAAACTAGTGATTAAATTAATTTTTATTTATGATTTAATTATCTCTTCATAATTATCTCTCTAAACCAATCTAACTTTCAACAATGTGTTTTTCTCGCAGCTAACTTCTAACTGGATAGCTTTCATCTGTGTAAACATTGTGGGAATATTTGTGCATATATTGATGGAGCATGCGCAGAGAAGGGCTTTTTTGGATACCCGGAACTGTATCAATGCACGACTTGAAATGGAAGACGAAAATGAAAAGCTGGTACGTATTTACAGATAGACATTTAAAATTCTGTAATAATACGATATACACAACGCACCAAAATGTTGGAAAAAAAGGAAAATATATGTGGATATGTATGTATACATACATAGACAAAGTTTACAAGACAACTGTATTGATTTTAATATTTAAAGGAAAGATAATGTAAAAACTGCATCTCCTTCGCCTTTATTACATTTCAATACAAGTTTTCAGACAACAACGCCAAAAACAAAAAGTACCGCACATAAATAGCAGAAAAATAACTTTAGAGGACAAACTTCGTTGTAAGAAGAGTAATAAAGCTTAGTGAGATGGGTTTCTGAATAGGTAGAACCCAAACAGCAGCAGGTATACGCTGTTTGTTAGGTTAAACCTAATTTCGCAAACCTTGCATGTGCAAGAGAAAATATAAGCAAAAGCAAACATGGGCGCTCAATCAAGCCAGCATTCTACATCTAAAAGTATCATTCACTGTCTGCAACTGGTTGTGGGAATATAGCTTCTTCTAGTAAAACATAGTTATAAAAATAAAACATAATATTAATTAAGTTTAATATCTGAATTTTGAAAAACCATCTATTGTAAGAAAATATTGAAATTCGAAATGAAAAACTGTTTTGGAGTGATAAACCTACTATTGTTTGAAAATTTTCGAAGTTAACTTTCAAACAAACAACGTTGTTTTTTCAAATCGTGGATAGATAAATTATGCTTATAATTTAATTTCAGGAGCGTCTCTTACTGAGTGTCCTTCCTCAACATGTTGCCATGGAAATGAAAGAAGATATTATTAGTCCCCGCGAAGGACAGTTCCATAAGATATATATCCAGAGGCACGAGAATGTCAGGTCAGTATCCTTGATTGGTCAGTGTACGTGAATGTCATTAGTACAGTAAGAAGTCAGAGCACTTGAATCTCAGATTCGCGCAAGAAGAGACCAGGAGTTTGACAAGTGAAGCTGAGCATATTAGTACAGTATAAATTAAATTACGGAATTATTACGTTAAATCAATGTAATGCAACGTGGGATAGAAAGTAATAATACTGCTATAAAGTATTTAAATAAATTTACTTTATCAATCTCTTTGCAATGTTTGGATCATTTTGTGCTTTTGGTGAACAGTAGAATGTTTTAGTTGACAAACATTAAATAAACTGATTCATATTCAGGTCAAAAACAGAAATGAATCTTGTGAAGACTTAAAAGGACTAAGAAATTTTGTGAAAGTAAAATAATAAACAGAATATTCAGAACAGCCAGAGCTAAAATAAAATAACAAACTTGTTGAGTACTGACTGTAAGAAAATATTCCTCTGATTTGATCTCATTACTTGGATATTTTGTTTAGATTATATTCAAAAACGTAAAGCTCTTTAACAGTCTTTTGCTCCCATGAGATTGGAAACGAGATCTTAGTATATTTTTCAGATAATAATGTTTGGAAAATAAAGCTTAAAGAAATTAAATAATAACATTCCTCTGTCTTATTTGTCGACGAATAAAATATACTTTAAACAGTACAAAATAAATTTAAAACGTTTCACATGAAAGAAACCATTAGCTTTGAAAGAAAAAAATTAGGTTCTTCAGATTAAACCTTAATGCTTTTTTCACTAGTATCTTATTCGTTTTTGATTTTTTCTTATTTTAGAAGACTACCTCACACTAACAAAAGATATGATCGGAATTGTAGGATGTATTTCACCTCGTACGTGGTCTTTAAAAACTATTTGATAAAGTACAAAAACACAAAATTCAGTGCCGATGTATAAAAGTATTTTAGAGATACCATTAGGTTCGGATTGGTCCAGAGGCACAATTGATAAGCTGGGTTCAAATCCTTGTGATAACACAAAATATTTTCCACACTTTAATCGGTGCATGCATTCTAACAGTGACATTCGATTCCTTAGTGTGGATGGTAGGTGTAAGAGTGCCTTCCCTCTGGTCTGTAGTTAAAAATTAGGGACGACGGCAGCTAGTTAATTGCACTTTACAAGAAATATCTTCATATGTCGCTACAGGTACGAGTGTGGTGCTACGGGCGATATGCTTAGTACCTATTTATTTAATTCACGGCGATTTATTGACCATAAAAGTGTGGGGTGAAGAGAATAAACTTTCTGAACATCCCCTAGTGTCATTTGACCCTGAATTATTCTTGGGTTCAGAGTCAGATGATTCAAATCAAATCTTGACCATTTGACGTGCAATATCGCCCCGGATATAACTGTATCTACAGTGAGATGCTACAGCTTTTTTTGAAAAATATATTTGCATTATGATATTGTTAAATTATGTGGAGCCAAAGTACAAAACATTTCGAAAAGGGAATTTCTTCAGTGTTTTACAATAGGAAGACAATAAACTCGCATGAAAAATATAAAATAAGACAATCTCGTGTGTAGCAGTTAAGAACAAAAACCACAGTAAACGGAACAAACTGTCAGAAGTCTTGATATTAGAGAAACACGCATAAGCTTTTAGGACAGCATTCAGCCCCGAAAACACATCCCCATCTATAAAATGACTCAAAAACATTGCGATGGATCTGGGAATCGTTACGAAAATAATAAATCAGGATATGAAGTTTACGAAGGCTAATACAAATCCACGAAAAATTCGAAATCAACAGCTTTTTCCTGAAAAAAAAATGGCAAAGAAACCGAAATCACGCAATCCTAGTAGAATACTTACCTATCAAATCTCGAATAAACTTTTGTGCCTTTACTCTGCTTAAATGTGGTTCATAATAGGGATCGTCCATTTTTCTTCTTTATTATTTGTCTAATATTATCCCCCCAGCCTACAGCAAAAATATCTGTGAGTATTGTAATGAAAACTGCCCAATATTACTAAGAGCATCATTGCGCATCGTGTAGGACAATTTTAACATTTATTTGACTACCTAGCAAATAACAGCGACTGTATAACCGTTCACACCCAATCGTTTTAATGTAGTCTGTGGCTTATATGGAGCCTCATAATCTACTACATGCATACGTATATAGCTGAATGCAGGCCGTGGGTGTAATTCAATGTTCATGTGGCAGGCATGACACAGGTATCATAGCAAATATTTACCTACTGTGCAACTGTATTGATGTCGTGTATCTATAGAGTTTCTGTCCTTTCAAACACAACGCTGCTGACAGGATCACAGTTGTTGTTTTTTATCACTACATGACTGATTTCGGCCATGTTACAAAAACGTTATACAAACTTCTAGGCTGTCTTCCATGACATAAATCTTTTAGCCATAGATTAAAAAATAGCACTAAACTCAGTTTCGAGCATCGGATCGGCAATCACGGTGATGACCGATGGTAAGTGTCGAAATATAGTCAACACTGCGTGATTGCGAATTTTATAGACAGATTAGAGTAGCCATCATTGAAGATGCCTATAAGGAGTGGTAAGAATGTGGAAGCAGGATATGGCAATTCTATACGAAAGTGGAGCAGAAATTTTGTACCTATATATTTCATTTAGAAAATATTTAATTTCAGATAAAATTTGCAGTTACGACGGCCCACTAGAGTTTAGGGTCGTCACGGTGGAAGAAGGTCGAAGTGTCACGACCCAAACTCCATCAGAAATGGAGGGAGAAAATGTATATCAATATAATCAGTTCATAAATATTAATTAACAATTTTCGACCTATAAAGTGTGCATAATGTCGCGCTAAGAGGAAAGCTGCCCAGCTGCAGCAAAACCTGACCGGCCTTACTATGGCCAGCAGAGAGGATGAGGAAGAATGGGGAAATATAACAACTATAAAAATATTAAGATGTTTATTTGTATACACTGTTTCATATTTTCATTGAGAATATATGCATTCATATATACAACTTGAAAATTCATACAGCTATCTATCTATATATATATACACGGCCTTACAACTTAAAGAGCTATAAAGTATATATATATATATATATATATACAGATATATGCATGTATCTAAATCATGCGATTACAAAATCCGGTCCATGCACTATTCCAGCATAGTTCAATCGTTCCTCTAATCCAGTGTTTACAGACTCCCCATATAGCTACAGGTTATAAATATAGCAGATATATATATATTACAAGCATATATATAACATGTGATATGTTTATCACCATGCATCATAGTGGCCATGCATGCTGTACCACTATCAATGATAGCGTTGTGATAAGGATATAAGGATCAACAGACATCCAATCTGCATGAAGCCAATCCAAAGGTTGTCAACATATTGCATTAAACTGTTTTAAATAGGACAGTATTGCCATTATACAGATTTATGTCCATGATGGACATAAAAAAACTGAAGAAACAAGATTATTAAAAATGGTTAATTTGAAAAGAGGAATAGGGATTTTTGAAAAATTACAGAAACAAGCTAGGTAGCTTAATGTGAAAAGGTAATAGCAAAAAAAAGTAAACAAACAAGCTTAAGGTTTGAGACATAAGCTACAAATCCATATTTTGACTCCGTATTTAAAAGCTATAATATTTAGTAGAGAATTCATGGGTTTAGTTCCGGGTGTTTTTAATGACACGCTAAAGAAATGGATTGTACATAATACAGCATTATGGAAAGAAACAAAAACGAGAAGAAATAGAACTGAGAGAAAACCGACATTCTGTTGATCCACTAGAAATTAAGTTTTGGTTAGAACTAAGTGCAAGTAAACGAACATAATGAATGGTTTAACACATCCATGCTTTAATTTTTTACTGCGGTTTTCCACATTAGAAAAGTTTTAACATCTCCCCAACATGATCGATGTAAAATTTAGAATTTTAGGGAATAAACGTAATCGTTAGAGCAAAAATGAGAAAGGTGTTTGTGTGTTTTACAGCCTATAATTATTTAAAATTAGTTTGCTTGAATTCAGTTACAAAGTACAGTGATTTACTGTATAGTTTAGTACATATAGATGACTGACATTTCGAGAATGATAGTTAATTCCTTTATTTAAAACACTTAAGAGTCAGAAAATAAGTTTTCTGGGTAAACGACAAACGTTTCAACTTATACATCTAATATGCGAATGATGTTAATTTAGCTAATTAATCTTAGAATTACAAAGTGTGTAAAGTATACATCGTTATCTTGGTAAAATCTTACTACTCAAGTGTTTGATTCAATTATATTAAAGACTATTCACAGCTCGGTATGTCCTCCAAAGAAAAAACAGGACCACTCCACAAGATAATCGAGCCCTAGAAAATACGTAATGACTATAGATAAAATTACACATAGATATAGATATTTCGATGTGAAAGTGCCGAACGTTCTGAGTACAACTGATATAAATTTACACATAACAACAGAAATCTCCATTTCTGTAACAGTTACATACCTTAGGGAATTATTTAATTGTATATATATATTAGCTTATTTTCCTTCCTTTTTTAAGGAATATTTTCTTTCAGATCAGCATATATCGGAAATTATATGATATTGGAAAGTGTCTTAAAATTTTGTTTCACATCACCGGCTGTAGAAAGTGTTATCTGTTTTCGCAACTAGGTCTTAAAATGTTGAAATATCGACATTATTTGTCAAAGTAAGAATTATATCGCTCATACATAATATCTTTAATCAGTAATTATAGAAGAACATTATTGAATCTGTCTAGCGCTACATTATATGTTATTTTTCTATATATTTTTCACTCTGTAGATACATTAAAAAAAATTGGTAGGGGTAAGAAACGAATCATGCTAAATACCTATGGATCTATCTGGACTCTAGTTTTCTTAAGAAATACAATCACTAGGGAATTTCATTTCACGTAACCGGGGAAATGCATTTCGCATCAGGGAGTTTCACTTAAACTATTTAAGTAGATTTCCCAAGAGTACACGGTTTTCTCACCATATTTACAAGTAACCTTGGTTTTATTTATTCATTAATTAAATGAGGATAAAATAGAAAAATTTGTATACGAAATAAAACTTATTAGCAATTTTACCATTTAGAAAAATTTCAAGTAGGTGTATACATTTGATCATCTTTTCATAATATAAAAGTGAATTCAGAAAACTACACAGCTCTCTCTATATGTACTATATCTGTTTAATTAAAAGAGTAACGTGCGTGGGAATTACTTTGCACTTCTTTAAGCTATACAGAAATGAAATTAGGAGTATGAAAGTACGGACGATGTCACAACATGCATAAGAGATGGGTAAGAGTAGATAATACTCTGCATTGCAAATTGAAAGGTATTTAGGAATGAATCTGTCATCCCTCAGACCCCATCTCAAACAGCAGTGTTTATGTATTGAGGTTTTGCGTGTGAATTTTGAATTTCTTCATTTGTTTATTGACACTTAGAGTACCGGTACCGTGTCTCTATTGAGTTTTAATATTTGCCTCCGATATCCAGGTTTTAAAAGTATAGCTAGATCTGTCATATTCGATCAGACCATTCGGCTCAAGATGTTTTGTACTGGAAGTGTTTGGTGGATATGAGATTCGTTCAGAAGTCCACATGCCTAACTTCAACCGTGAGTAATCTAGATAGGGGCACTTAACTGTTTTAATTACTTTAAATACACAAAACTTCCTTTACATTTTATAAACAGTGTTATCATTATATTACCAACCAACGTTAGTTTACGAGCACACCGTTGATTTGTTGACCCATGTTTCATACTCATGGTTCTTACCAAACAGTTTATTATGAACGGTTGTGGAATTGCCTCCAAATGTTCTCTAATACTCCTCACAATTCTGCCAAGGAAGATCTACTTTTGATCTTTTCAGTTTACGTACGCCCATATAGCCTCGAGAACAGTCATATCGGGAATTTGTGCATTGATAGCATTGTTGTTGGTTTCATTGGCGTGAAGATATCGCCCCAACACGTGTGCAGTATGCTTGCTGTAAAATAAATTCATACCCTATGAGTCGTGTTCCTGAGGGAATGACGTCATGTTTCAGAAACTGCATGCAGTTATCTACAGTAATCGATATTGTTGGTTGAGGTGCAGACCCAAATTTTCACAGACTTCCCACAATGCTTCACTGTAGCCGTTTTATGTTAATGATACCGTTGGATTCTCCATCGTCGTAAAAACTACCGTTGTTTGTTTTCAATAAATTAGAACTTGGATTCAACGGTAAAGAATACACAATTCCATTGTTTGTGGACATGTGCTTATTTGAACCTTTTGTTTGGTTACCTCTTCTCAGCGGCGATATTTGACCAACTACACGACCACTAAGACCACTTCTGTTCTGTTCTCAAGGGAGCAACTACATTCATACTTACAACAAGGTCGTTGGCAAGATTTGTACTCGACCGTCCTCTATCTGCTAAAAAAACTTACCCCGAGATATTTGACATCATTTTTGGAGAGTTTCGATTTTCTACCTCGACTACTTCTATTTTTAACCTTGCCAGTTGCATACCCATTTCCGAGTCTTACCTACAGCCTCAATCTCTCCTTTACCAGCTACAACTCTGATTTATAAACGCTTGTCATGCTGTATTTCAATCCTGGGAGCCATGACTAGATTCACACTACTAACAGTAGGCATAGTATGATTGCACGTACTTTTATGGGCTTAGTACTAGCGTGGAGCTTTCTAATTCTTTGGTCTACAATCAATCCGAGTTCAACTTATAAGCATGTGACTATATTCTGGTGCATTTCGTCTTAACACGATAAAGAGTAGTATTTGTCTTTTATACCCTTTTCAAAATTATTTGTAATACTGCATATAATCGTAGCAGAATAGCTATCTTACATGAATATCATTAAAAAAGTAAATTTGTTGTAGTAAAAATCATTTAAGATATTACGATTGGTATATCACGTTCAGAAAAACTTGAAATTAAATTGTGCTTTGTGTAGAAAAACTTACGTCATCATTAAATGAACTATAATTCTAATATTCTTAGTAAGCAGATCTGGAAATCTTCCAAAGTTATAAACATTCTTAAGCCTGATTTATTTTTTATCTTAAAAACATTTTACAGGTACTAGTCCATGATCCAGATATGGTCACCGTGCACTCCCACGATGAGTGAATTAATTTTGAGTTGATGCAGATACAATTCACTCAACAAGGAGCTAGCTAGCTCTGTTCTTCACTTTGTTCTTCGCCGACCACACATGCCGAGTTTTTCACCGACAAGTTATATAATGTTTTCGTAAAAATACTAATGTCCGATGTGAATCCAATGAAATTAAATAGTTTGTAATATTCGAAATCTATAAACGTTCCTGGTCAAATATCTGAAGTTCCCGAATGATAAGGGCTATAACAATCACATTTATAGCTTCCGAAGTTTATAACATATACTGCCTTTTCGTGCGTGGCGTTGGTTATATTTATGGGCGTGAGGAGAGTTTCTCGAAATTTCAGCTTACGCAACGATACACCAGTGTTTACCTACACACAGAAATTGTTGATTCTTACACTCGATAATTTTCTATAATTTTAGTGAATAGACGGGAATTTCGCAATACAGATTTAACAGTATAAGTTATGTACATTTCTACATATAAATTTAACTTAAACAAACATCGATATTAAAATAGATATACGATAGTATATTAGAGAATTTAAAATTGCTAATAGACAATTTTTAACTAATATATTATATATACATAGACAACAATACATTAAATATAATATATTATCAAAGAATTATACAACTTCAATAATCATGAAAATATATAACACGATCATTACAAATAACGTTATGATCATAAAATTACATAGCACGTGAAAGTGCATCAGCACAAATGCTGTCAGCCCCTTTGACATGGATTATCTTCAAATCATACTCTTGTAATGATAAATTCCAATCTAACAGTATTCTGTTTTTTTTTTCTTCATTTGGTTTAAAAACGTCAACGGGTTATGATCAGTGTAAATAACAATAGGTTGTTCTGATTCAGCTACATATACATTGAAATGTTCTGAAGCTAACATTAAAGTCAACGTTTATTTTTCCACAGTAGAATAATCCTTTTGATGACAATTAAACTTTTTAGAAAAATAACAAACGGGGTGTTCAATACCTTTGTCGTCTGATTGTAATAGAATAGCACCAGCACCAAAATCACTGCCATCAACGCCCCCCCAGTGGCACAGCGGTACATCTGTGGACTTACAATGCTAGAAACCGAGTTTCGATACCCGTGGTGGACAGAGCATAGTTCTTGTGTAGCTTTGTACATAATTAAAAAAAAAAAACACTGGCATCAACAGCTAATGCAAAAAGCTTATCAAAGTCAGGTGTCATCAATACAGGGTAAGTGCACAATAAATATTTGATTTTTTCAAAAGCAGATTGACATGTTTCAGACCACTTTTTTATTTTTTATTTTTCTTGAATAGGTTTGTTAATGGTACAGTGATGTCAACAATTTTTTTTCAAAACTTCCTGTAATAATCAGCCAATTCCAAAAATCTCATTAAACTTTTCTTGTTGGTAGGAGTTGGATAATTCACAATAAAACCAACTTTGGCTTGAATTGGAGAAACTTGGCCGTGGACTAATACATGACCTAAGTAAACAACTTTGGCTTTACAAAAGTCACTTTTTGCAAAACTTACTGTGAGACTGACTTTCTTGAGCCTGTCAAAACATCACGTAATCCACATAAATGTTCCTCCCAGGTGTCACTAAAAATCACAATATCATCAACATAAATTCCAACATCTGACAGATTGTTGAGGCATTAATTCATCATTCGCTGAAAAGTTGCTTGAGAATTTTTCATCCCAAAAGTCATTACATTGTACTGGTATAACCAATCAGGAGTAACAAAAGCAGATATTGCTTTTGATCTGTGAGTTAGAGGAACAGTCCAGTATCCCTTTAGTAGGTCACACTTTGTAATATATGTGACTTTTTCAATTTTATCAATAAACGGTGACCATATCTGGCTCATGGACTATACTCATTTGCATAATTGTTGCAATAAAAAACATCCTTCTTTGTTGGTTGCAAAATAAGTAGCTAAGAAACCACACATAACTTGTTAAAATAAATCCTTTACATTATTATTCCACAAGTCCAAAGATTAAATCAACTTAAAAACCAATTTTGACTTTAATTTTTAATGCTTCACAGCTAACAATCTTGAGACAAACTAAGACCTTGAGTAAATGTTAAAAATCCTGTAGCTAAACGTACATAATTAAAATTTTGTATAAGAAGAAGAAGAAGAGTCATAGTGAGTGTGTTCATCCTATTATGAGATGACTTTATAGATTCCATTCTACTGAAACACAGTTCATCTAAGACTAGCTTGCTAGATCTAAATACAAACTCAGTCAAGTCTCCAACATATAGCGTTTAATAACGAATATGTATTGTACCTGCTAAACCTAGTGCTCGAAAATTACTTTTATTAAAATCGCTAGCTGTCTGGTTCAACTCATCGAAACGAAAGTCCTGCTTCAATGGCTCACTATATCTTTAACACTTGACGTAAATTACGCTAAACGAGAACATCAGAAAGACACAAAACTTGGGCTTTGTTTATTTGCTGTTAAGCACAAAGCTGTACAATGAACTATATGAGCTGTGTCTATCGTAGGGCTCGAACTCAAAAATTTATAAGTCTACAAACGTACTGCTAAGCTAGTGGTAGCCTTAAACTGTCTTGAGACTCGTGCAAACAGAACATATAAATACATTATATTTATAATATAATGGCCCAGTGGCCCAGCGGTATGTCTGCGAACTTACAATGCTAGAATCCGGGTTTCGATACCCGTGGTGGGCAGAGCACAGATAGCCCATTGTGTAGCTTTGTGCTTAACTTCAAACATATTTTAATAAACCCCAAGATCAGTCAATCAACCTTTTTGTTTTTGTAAGTTGCGTATCTAAGGTCACGACATCTTAGAAAAAGTACCTTGGATTATGATAGAGTATCACTTCATCTGTTCAGATATGGCTCGCGATTCGAAACTTTTTGAAGTACGTTAGAAGTCTAAATGTTATATCTGAAGTTGTATGCACTTCGTGTTACTCCCAGGAAGGAGAAGAATTTCTGTTCAACATTTTTTGTTGTTGTTGTTTGCTGCTTTTTGGCACAAGTAAAGCAGATCTTAGTTGCATAATTCTGTTTTCAAGACAGCGTATCGGAGTTTAGTTTTCATGAAGAAAAAAACTAGTTTGCACAATATATCATTAAGAACGAAAATGCGTTAAGATCTCGCGTGGGAAATAATCAAACAAATATAACTGGAGCAATGGATTTAATGCAATGTCATATAACGTACGTAAAACCATGTTGAAGATTTTATTATAATTTTCTTTCACTCATAAATGATTATTAATTAAGAATTCTGCATTGTTATTGTAGAGCAATATTCCTTCTAATTTTTTCCAGCCATGTGCGGAATGAATTTTTTTCATGTGCTCCAGTATCAAGGCAATGTGCGGATGCGCTACCAGTTTTTTCTAGGGAGGAGAGGTATTTTTAGACCATCGACCCTATTGAATCATTAGGCCGCTTTGCAATGCTACCAGTTGGTTATTTGGGCTTTAGCCCTATCGACTGCCAGGGTCATTAAGACCGTCAACGTGTTGAGACTCCTCACCATTACTGAGGATGTGCGCGGCACTTGATTGGTTGTTGTGCGGCTGCGCAGCCTAGAGGAAATACTGTTGTAGATACCGGATCTGGCTTTAGTTCTTAAGTCCTGGTTTAATTTCAACTTTGAAGTTTTTTAGTTCTACCAATGAAAACATTGTTAGAATAACGTACTGAGTTACAACTTTGATGTTAAAATAACGGACTGAGTTACAACTTTGTTAGAATAACGGACTGAGTTACAACTTTGATATCAGAATAACGGACTGAGTTACAACTTTGATGTTAGAATAACGGACTGAGTTACAACTTTGATATCAGAATAACGGACTGAGTTACAACTTTGATGTTAGAATAATGGACTGAGTTACAACTTTGATGTTAGAATAACGGACTGAGTTACAACTTTGATGTCAGAATAAAGGACTGAGTTACAACTTTGGTGTCAGAATAACTGACTGAGTTACAAGTTTGACTCTTCAAGAGCTCACTGACACTAAACTTTTTTTATCTAAAATCAATGATTGCCTTGAAACGTCTGTTAAGGATCTCAATAAAAGAAGATTTTACGATATAATTACAACTAAGTTTATAACCAAATTATACTTTATTTTACATAATAGTTGCTTAATGTAATGTCTAATTTCTTATTCTTCACTGTCTAACGAGATTCTGTTAATTTTTCTGTACATAGCCTAGCACAAAGAGTAACTTTATAAAAATAAATTACAAGTTTTACACTGAAAATAAAAAGTTAATACTTTGCACCTCACACATAATGGCACATTTTATAGTATAAAGTATTATTCAGTGGAGTGTAAACCGCTAACAAATCATATTGTGGATTTATAAAATGAAAAAAAGATATATGTATATATATTAGTTTAAACATTGTATTTGAGATAAGCGACATCTAATTTCTGTAAACGTAGGTGATAATTATTGAAAAAACTAACATGTACACTGAAGATAGTATATTGTCTCGTGCAACATTCTGATTTTTGATAAATGTTCATGTACATACAGAAATAGAAACACGACAGAGTAATCACACACAATGAGTGATGGCATCTAGATAGTTGAATCATTATTGGTAAACAGCATTATCATACAAATTGCAAATTAAAAGAGAGTAAGTTTACAGTGCACTAGTATTTTGTATCTGAGCCCTTTGCTTCACAGGAAGCATTATACATTATCTTCATGCTGCCATACCGTTTGAGGATTTGGCGTGATAGAACAAAATAAGCAGTTAGGGTGTCTTTAGTTTTATACATCATAAACACTGTTGGTTGAGGTGTAGCCCCAAACACCTGCATTTACAGCAAGGCCGTTTGCAAGATATTTACTGAACCGTCGTCTATTTCGTAAATAGCATACACTGAAATATTAAACGTCTCTTTTAGAGAGATTTGGATTTTAATTCGTTCACTTTTATTATCAACAGTACTAGTTTCGCGTAGCCTCTTCAGAATTTCGACACACTTCTTATTTAAAAATGGAGTATTTTCGACTAGCCAAAACTTCAATTTCAGTCGTAGGAGCCATAAATGCCATCACACTGCTAATACTGTGCATAGTACGACTTACGTAGTTTTATATCCTTTATACGATATAGTTAATCACAATTAAGATATCAACACATGAAAGAACTCCCGCACAGTTCATTTTCACACACTAAAGGGCAGCATTCTCACAGAGTTTTTTATATATAATTTTCCCTCATCGTTTCCACAGTTATTTCCGATACTTTATATTGATTTCTGTTCACTCCATACAGCCCAGCATGGCCAGGTGGTTATTGCACTCGACTCGCAATCTGAGGGTCGCAGGTTCGAATCCCCGTCCCACCAAACATGTTCGCCCTTTCAGCCGTCGGGGCGT
>NW_013666231.1:342949-345980 GCF_000517525.1 Limulus polyphemus
CTGCTAAATTAGGGACGACTAGCGCAGATAGCCCTCGTGTAGCTTTGCGCGAAATTCAAAAGAACAAACAATCAGTCCTTACAAGTTATTTACTGTTAAACTTAGCACCACTCACACCACACAATTCACATTTTATCATAGCTTTGAAATGAATGATCCCATACGTTTTGTTTTGCAGCACATTAATTGTGATTTACTATAAATTGTACTACTACTATAGCTATAGAAGGGCGGATTACATGTTTTAGCGCTATATCCTTCAATGGTAGTCATGAATGATTACAAAATTATTTTTAAATAGTTTATGCAGTTTTTGTAACTGAGTTAGAAATGCATTTCAAAACGTAACTTGCACACTTAACAGCACATTTCAATCATCGATATTGAATTAAATTTATACTCAGTAAGCCAGTGACTGTTTCATTATATTTCCTCGCCATTATTGTAACACACCCTCTTAACGAGGCTTGACTTCCTTTAATTTCCTACAACGCCTACTTTTTCAGTAGTATTCCAAGCTTTGCCTGGTGCTTCTTATATTGCATGAGCCTCTTGTGGAAAGAAAAGTTGAGAGTGTAGAATGTTTGTAAGCTGTTCTGAGCCATTTGCTTATGAAAAGTCCTTATGTTCAAACCCTATACTGTAATATAATAACGTTTCTCTACACTTTTCATTTTTACTTAAAACGTATGCTGAAACAGAATTTGGTAATAATGATATATGTAAAAATGATGAGCCTGGCATGGCCTGGTGGTTAGGGCGTTCGACTCGCAATCTGTGGGACGTGGTTTGAAATCCAATCACCGAATATACCTGCCCTTTCAGCCATGGAAACGTTATAATGTGACTATCAATCCCACTATTCGTTGATAAAGAGTAGCCTAAGAGGTTGACAGTGGATGGTGTTGACTAGCTGCCTTCCCTATAGATTATCACTTCAAAATTATGGATGGTTGCGCAGAATTTGGGAGAAATTAAAATTAATAGTAATAATAGAAAGTGGAAGAACTTGCGTATTAAAAATGGAACTAATAATTATTCATAGAGTGACAAACATATTACGTAAAAACCATAAACGACATTATTGTTATATTTGCAAAATTGATTTATAGGTAGTGTTTTAACTGTAATTAGCAAATTAATTGATTTAAAAATGAAAAAAAAAATTGTTTATAACATAATACACTCACATTACGACGTCTATTATAATCCTTTCTTGGATCTTTTGAAGTTAGATCTTGCTTGTCACATAAAACACTGTACTAAAATAATGTAAGTTCGTCAATCATTCTCATAATATTTGATTATACTCAGTAGTTCTATTTCACTAAACGATTGTGATTAAGATATTTATTTAAAAATAAAATATGATGTATTTATTTTGCTGCTTCATCTTACTGTAATATTTTTCAGTATTTATTTTCCTCAATTGGTTAACGTCGTTTTCTCTTTCTTGTTATATTTATACAATAAATTGGGATGCGTTGATATATTTAAACAGGCTATCTACAAGTAATTTTTTTTCGTTCTGTAAAACCTAATATTCGTCGAGATCTCCTGTGGTGCAAAGTTGTACAATCTTGACCAAAATGTTTGCATACTGTTCTATATTGATGATGTCATTGTCTACATACATGGAGTAGTTATTGAATAAATGTCCAAGTAGTAACAGAAAAGGTAGTGTATGATTGGACAAACATATACGAGTTGTTATTCTGGTCTGTATAAGCTGTTTTAAGTATTTGTTTGTCAATACACATATACACACCTGTTTTACATAAAAAGGTGTGCTTTTGGTATAATCTTTTTCGTAACAGATCAATGTTTTCTTCAGACAAATTCTCTGAGATATTGGCGTAGAATCGTGTTTTGTCATGTGCCAGAAATTATAGGGCGTTAAATTGTTCGACTCTCAAGAAATGATATGAAGTAAACGAACATTGCCAGAACAGTAGGGTATCCCCCAGAATCCTCAAACGTCATCGGACTTTAGGAAAAGTTGTTCCAGGAAAGTCTACTAACGCTGAGAAACTACTGCCCGATATTACTTACTACTGTGTTTTGATCAGGTAAACACGTCAAGATCGAAAGAAGTCTTGCAACATCTGACAACAGGAATGGTATGGACACATTCATTTCAGAGTGCCAGAAGGACAGTGAATAGGAGACTGACCAAACAAGGTTATTTTGTCAGAAGGACTATCTGTAAACCGATATTAATCACACTTCACCACCGTCACCGTGTTACTCGGGCAAAGGACCGTGTCAACTTACGGGCAGGACACTGGCGACATGCCATCTTTCAAATGAGTCATGTTTCCGGCTTGTTAAAGCTGATGGTGGAATTCGTGTTCTTCGTTTACCTGGAGAAAAGATGAGGAAAGACTGTCTTTCCCACAGGGAATACAAAGAATGTGGTGCAGTACATGTTTGGACAGCTATTCATCATGGTGGAAAAACTGCTCTTCATATCCTCCAGGGAATCGTCAAGGGCGATTCTTACAAGTATCACATGGAGACGAGATTTCTGCTATATGCAAGGGCAAGATTTGATAATAATTGTGTTTCAGGATGACAATGCCACTACTCATAGTGCGCGTATTGTACAGGATTATCTCGATCAGGAAGAAGTCTCCAGATTGTAATTACTGTTGTGCATATCTGAGCCGGAAAATTGCTAACCACGACCCTAAACTAGCTACTGGTGCTGAGTTGCGGCGCCTTCTATTGATAAGTTGGGATGAAATCACGGTGGATTACATCAGTAGCCTCATCGACAGCATGCCAAGTCGCCTTGCAGAAATGATTAGAGTACTAGAAGAACCAACCAAGTACTGAATGTTTAATATGAACTGATATAAGGTTACAGACACTATTTATAATAATTTTATGTTATATTTTGCAATATATATATATATATATATATATTGGTAAGGTTTCTATGTTGTATAGGGGAAAGTGTTGAATTATACTATATTTCTACAGGTGTCTGATAAAATTAGTTTGCTGTTCTAATTAATCGTTCATGATG
>NW_013666231.1:346301-347515 GCF_000517525.1 Limulus polyphemus
TCTTATATGTTACAAAATATGCAAAATTTTGGCCAAGACTGTATTTGTCTTGTCCAACCCGCGTCACCTTTTCTGGAAAATTGTAAGGTAGGACGTGGTGTTAATCGTGGACTAACCCTGTCCAGTAAGTATGGTTAATTCCGGTCTAGCCCTGTCCGGTAAATGTGGTTTAATTGGGGCCTAGCTCTGTCCGGTAAATGTGATTTACGTTTACTGTAGCCTCAATAACCTTTGATTTGTGGGAGAATTACCAGCTTTTACACTCTTGGTCTTGTATGGCGCTGCCCTATTGAAATTTTTAATATTTTCTCCCCCATTTCTTAATATTTCTAATTGTCCACAAAACGTCTTTGATTGTGCATTTTTAGTTCATTAAAAATATAGTACCAATCACTGTTTTCAAAGCGACGATAGCGTTGTAATGAAATGCTTTTAGAATCGTTGTCTAAGACCAAGAAGACGTCATTAACAAAAGCGGAAATAAGTTAACAAAATTAATTCTACACTTAATGCATTAATGAATTTTGTTACTATTAGGTCGTCAAGAAATTAATGTTGCGTTTGGAATACTTTCATTAACCACCCCCAATAAACGTACTTCACGTATAATAGTTAAACAAACCACCTAAACGTCACGTTAGTGTAGCCTTTATAATGTGTAAAGTTTAGTATACTCTATTTCCTTATAGTGATGGCACACGACGAGACACACATTCGACATGTAATGCTGTTAGAATACAAGAAGGGAAACAACGCCTCTGTAGCCACAAAGAATATCAAAAAAGTCTATGGAAATGTTTTGAACGTTCGTAAGTGTCAACGATGGTTCAGCAAATTTCGTTCAGATGACTTTAGCCTTAAGAACTGTGATGGCAGGGGCCGACATGTTGGAATTGGTATTGATGCTCTGAAGACACTTGTTGAAATGGCCCTGAAATTGCATGTCTCTCATCAAACAGTACGTAAACATCTAAAGAATATGGAAAAACTCTATAAAAAAAGGTGTTTGGGTGCCTCACAAACTCTCCTATGATCATCATTTCCAACGTGTGAACGTTGCTTCGTTTCTTTTAGCGCGTGAATCATTTTTGGACAGAATTGTCACCGGTGTTGAAAAATGGATTCTCTATACGAATATTAAACGCCAAGAACAATGGCTCAGTCCCAGATAAAAACCACTTCCGACCTCAAAACCTGGACTCCATCCGCAGAAA